>NC_139234.1:72355505-72625467 GCF_977018435.1 Lepisma saccharinum | reverse complement strand
GATCCCGCGGCACACTAACGTACGAGTTGGTCACAGTGCGAGTGGTGACTGACGTTAGAATAACATGGCACAATATTTTCCCTCCATCACTGTCGACAATTATGATTGGGTGCGCAATCCATATGCTATGCCCCCAGCATCAACCACCGAACTTCCTCTGGAGAAAGAAGAGCAGCTCCCAGACCGAACACTTCAACTGAAACATGGTGTACTACCACTTACCAAGTCTTGGATGTTAGCAAAGAATGAGTACCCACCAATAGCAGCGGAACCAGTTAATACCCTGTCTAGCGTAAGACGCATTCTGAAGGGTGCACAGTGGAAAGTGTACATTCCAATACTGCTACACGCGATCAACGAGGACGAACCGGATAGTAGGGTCGAATACTGCGAATGGTTTGAGCACATGGTTCGCGAGGATAGAGAATTTGCAGGGACAGTTGTGTGGTCTGACGAGGCGCAATTCAAACTTAACAGTACTGTGAACCTCCACAATTGTGTCTACTGGTCGCCCGTCAATCCTCACGTTTATATGGAGAAGGCGGTGAATCTACCGGGGCTTAACGTGTGGTGTGGTCTGTCATCGCGTGGTTTGATTGGTCCCTTCTTCTTCGAGGGTACCGTAACCGGTGAGGTGTATCTCGAAATGATTCAGTCAAGGATTCTGCCTGCCATCCGAACCCTATTTGGCGATGAAATGTTTTACCTGCAGCAAGATGGAGCCCCGCCTCACTACCATCGCGATGTCAGGTCGTACCTGGATGACACACTCCCCGAACGGTGGATAGGTCGACGCGGTGCTATTGAGTACCCACCTCGGTCCCCTGATTTGACACCAGTGGACTTCTACCTGTGGGGGACCATCAAGAATGATGTGTATCGACAAAACCAACTACACTCAACGAGCTAAGTGAAAAAAAATAGCATCATGTGCTGCCATTATGCCAGATATACTGACGGCCGTAGTGCGGTCTGCAGTTCGGCGCCATAGGAGTTGTTTACAAGTTGCTGGTGGTTATTTTGAACATCTAACATAACTCTCTCTCAGTGCCAAAAATTGTACCCACAAGTCAATTTTGTCAGAAGATATGGACTATCAAACAGTGAGTACATTTTTTTGGACCCCCTGTATTTGTTAGCTACCAGAAAACGCTGAAGTATGTGCCATACAATGAGCTGTTCTCAATTCGTATGTGGAAAATTGTCATTAAAAAATTAGAAATTCGATTATCTCGAAAACTACTAATTTTCGGACGGGGTATCATATGGTCAAATTTATTGCAAATTGCTTCTACTTTAACCCCTTTCAGGGAATACATGTAATTACCGGTTACCCTGTATACGTACAACTTGTGTGGCTATCGTGTTGTGACGGGGCGCCTTGAATATCGCATCAGAATCCAGAATCGATTCTCGGCTAGTGTCGTGCATTGTTCGTGCGTTTGCTCAATCAAAAGCAACTCCACTTGTTGTAATAGACCTGGGAAAATTATGTAGTGAGGTAAAAGCTCTTTCTCGCTTGATAATTAGAATATGAGAAAATTAACCGGGAACCGGAGGGTGTGAAGGGGGGTGACGTTAAAGATGAACGCACTCAAATGCCAACTTCTCTTCTTCGTAGGACGTTCAATAGCGTAGTGGTAATGTCGTCGCCTTGTAATCAAGTCATCCCGGGTTCGATACCCGATGGAGGCACAATTGATGCAGATCCCACTATAAACTGTAGGTCCAGTCCCGATTGACCTTTATGTGCATAAAGTGGACTTAAAACCAAAACTCATCTCAGCTCAACTCGTAGTACGTTCTGCGCAGCATTCTTGCAGGCTAGATAGGCTCTGACGCCTAGACCCACGGCCAACCCTCTTTGGAGGTTGTTTTATTCCCTTAATATATATTTATCAGTGCCACTTCAGCCATTTCATCACCATTCATCTCCATCTTGCGCATTGCCGAAGATTCCGGGTTCGAATCCCGACATGGCCGTCCTTTGTGAGTGTCCATGCATCAATTTTAATTTAATCATACCATCACTCATCTTCATATTTACGATTAGCCAAAAGTGGCCGAAAAGCGAAATAAAACAAACCAAATCAATCAATTATACCCCAGCGTTGCGACTGATCTAAAGT
The DNA here is from genome assembly GCF_977018435.1 of Lepisma saccharinum. NCBI lineage: Eukaryota > Metazoa > Arthropoda > Insecta > Zygentoma > Lepismatidae > Lepisma > Lepisma saccharinum. Next base: position 72,623,338 of record NC_139234.1, on the reverse strand, counting down.
AGAAGTAATAACCTAATTGAAATGCAAACTCGGACGTCAACATCGGGGCTTCGAGCGATCAAGTTCCTTGCACTGTTTTGGGCTGAGGTCTCCTTTGTGGCTTTCTCTCATAGTTCTCCAGACGATCACCAAATCATACCGTAACACCACAGCCCTTCGAGAGCCGTCCGCCAGTCTGACTCCCACTTGTAGATGTAGATCCAACCAGTTATGGACTGACGTGCGGTCAGCACGACGAACCCCCCAGTCGTTATTGTAGGTTTCCATGACCGTGTTATGCTACTCATTCGTAGCTCACAACTTCCTCACGATGGTGGGTGGCCACCGGTCCAATAAAAAAGCCCAAGCCTCAGGTTATAATGCTTCCCCAAGGAGACTGGAATCTGCGCGCGTCCCGTAGCCGGTGACCAAGGCATGACGTCTTAAACCGCACGGCCACGATGAGAAACTACCTTGAACTTGAATAGAAAAAAATATATATATTGCTTTTCTGACTCTTAAGTCAATAACGAAGATAAGGATGAATGCTGATTAGATTAATGTGACCAAGGGACTCGCACACAGCAACTCCTATGCCAAAACCAGGACTCGAACCGGAAACGTTCAGTGACGAAATTATGAATAAACCTCTGTACTCCCTAGGCCACCAAGGTGGCTACAAGTCGTCAATTTCGGCTGATATCCATTTACCGTAAAAATTAACAATAACTTTTTAAAAGTAGTGTCGACTATTAACAAACTTAACTATAATTGATGTAATTTAAATAAAGTGTATTTTAAATCCACTTGCGTACAGTTTAAAGTGGGATCCGAACCTTTATTTACCTCCACCGTGTTATCGAATCGGGACCCTTGATTACAAGCCGAATGACGTTACCACTACGCCATCGGGGAAGCTTAATGTAATTTTACCGTTTCGGTTTACAGAAATATATTTATGGTGCACACAATTGTAATTGATAATGTTTATAGATATTTGTGCAAAATAAAATATTCATATTTAAATTTGAAAGATTTTCGTATATCTCAATATTGTTCAGCCAGCGGAAAATTGTACATCACCATGTTCATTTTGTTTCCCGCAAACGTAGTGTTCAAGAATTGAAACAGAAACTTAAGCAGATAACAATATCTTCTCCAGGAGAAGTATGATTTCATTCCATAGAATCACAGAAAAAATAAGAAACAAGTGCGAAATTAGCAATCGACAATTTACATGTGTGTATGTGTGTGTGTGCGCGCGCGCACGTGTACGGGTGCGTGTGTCTGTTTTTAGTATTACCAACGCCATCTTTACTTCTCATTCTTGCCACGGCGCTGACATCAATTTTAATTCATAGTGTTTGTGTAAATTAACAGGAAGACTTAAATTTTAACAATAGAGTATTGTAAATTTTTACAATGACTTCCAACAGTGTAAATACTTAAAAATATAGTAACCAGAGCGAAATTTGCTTCACTAAATAAAAGTTCAGTCCTTAGTCGCTACACACAAACACAATGTGGCAAAATGTTCATAAATGTTTCAACAATTGTTAAAACGTTTCAGTAAACGTTCTTATACGTTCTTAAACGTTTCAACGTTTATATAAGAAACGATAAAACGTACTGTGATACTTATCTTCACGATTAGTCAAACGTATCATTCATTCGCTCTTCATATTTTCCATCCTTAAATTCTGATAATTATGTATTTTATCTAACAACAGATTAAATTATATACCAAACATTATCGAGAAGCAATTCTCAAAACATTATACTAAGATATTAACATTATAATAAGTGTCCTTCCATAGCCATTTCAGTCTTCAAACTGCTTCCAACGGCTTCCGTACGTTGATTCGCGATTAGTCAAACATGTCAAATGTAACTGCTATTAGTAAACGTACGAGGAAAAATAAGTTTTTTAGAAATTCTCTTCTCAATAAGAATACTATATTACTACCTTCATTATATTAAATATTAATTAATTAATTAATTCTCTAGCACTCTTGATTCTGAAAATTCGTAGTTACAGTTCAATTTGTACTTATCCTGAGCAAAATTTATATATATTCTATTCCAATCTTTACAGATTTCTTTTAGATTCATCTCCATGTTCGTTTTGGTCCTTTACCATCAGGTTTCCCAACAAGATTCCTGTAAAAATCTCCTTTATTCCTTTCTCATTCGTGCCGGTTTAAAAAACATAGAGAGTTAGTTAGTTAGTTGTTTCCCACTGTACTATTTCAATTTTTGAATAATCACATGTTAGTTATGAATGCATCGTTGACATCCTGTCTGATCATATATGTGTTTGGGCTGAGGCTCCGTATCTACCTGCAACATTATTTCTTTTTTTTTTTTCTTGTTATCTGCTTTCTATATTTAACATTAGAAACAACACATTCCCATTAACAATATTTCATGTTATGCAAAACATTTAAGTTTTATACACCATCAGAGGTGTGATTGCAACAAACGTTACCACTACGTCATCCGACAAAAAAGTTAGAATCGGTATTGTTATATTTTATTGCTCAGGTCATTTCATTTTTTTAATATGTATAGCTATAGTGAATATACTAACTTAAGCCCTCAGACTCGTAAACCAACAAATATACACACCTCTGTTAACTGCCTTGTATTTTGGGGAGAGGGGGACAATTGTAGCTGTTGGTGCAATACACTTTGAAGTTTTTGTTTTCTAAGTGCCACACATCAATTTCATCATAATTATCATTATTCATCCTCATCGTTGCCATTAGCCTCTTCTTTTTTACAAATTTTTTCGTACTGATATCGCCTTGGCAGATTAACAGAAATCGTCTAAAATTTGAACTCGTGACACCTCCCAATACCATTGCAAGCTTACTTGTGATTGTCCCCCTCAATTATTCAAAGTACCTCACTTTCATATTCAAATACACACAAGTAAAAAAATTCATATCACATTAGTGATTTTAAATTTTATTCTTGGGGCCACTTTCTAACATTGTTGCCTGATATTAAAATAAGCGAAAACACTCTGCTATGCTTAATAAAAAAACAACATCTATTCATTGCCAGATTGTACAACTGTATAGGTCGAGGTTCATAAGCCTCATCCATTTTATTCTAGGGGCTGCATATTTTGTATACAGTTTTTGTAGTGGAATCAAAACACAGGTTGTTAAGAATATCGTCAGTAAATATGAGAATTCTTGCTGTGAAATTTCTATGCTGTTTAACCTAATAGAATTCGAATCTCTGAGAGAGCCAAGTACTAAGTTTTAGCATTCCATATTAGCAAAACCTTTATACGTACGTATTTATAACCTCAATTTACTAATCAAAAAATCCCCCCTAACCAACCAATTAGCACATTTATATGGCCTTCTATAGAGGAAGAGGACATGACATTTCCGAGCCGGTATTATTAATATGACATTCTTAACAGGTTAATGCATCAATCTTTAAGCAAACACTTAGGAATGTTTGAAATTCAAACAATTCTTGTGACAAAAAACAAATAATTAGGAAATTCTTTTTAACCAAACAATCAACACAAATCTCTCTTTTTTATAGAGAAAAAAAAAGCATAACATTTCTGAGACAGTAATAGTGAACACTGCCGTTTGAAATTAGAAGAAGATTAATCACACGAGCATCATCATCGTCGACATCGCTTATCCTGACGGGGATGCACGACATGTTTATCCAACGTATAGGAATACACGTTGATGATTAAGCGTTTTCCTTCTGCATCTCGTGCTCGTGTTTCGAATTTTGATGTATCAGAAATGGTCACCGGGTATTCGATGCCAGACATTACACTTTCAAAACTCGGACTCGTATTGTTTGTAATATCCAACCCACTGTGGATTATTTTTGCAATAAACAGGATGCAGTGCAGCCAATATACACCAAAAAAAACACTTGTTATTGCTGTTCTGTATATTTAACACAGCCCTCTTGTGTTGAATGTTCGGTGGAAGAGGCATAAGCTAAGTACGTGTTGCTAGAAGGCCTTCGTCGTTGCAAGTCATCCATAACCCATTCACTAAGAAATAAGAAAAAAAATATTGACGTACTGAAAAAAAAGTTGACTTGTTCACCGAGTTCACAGATGTTTACTCATTGATGACTCCGTCGTTGTCGTCTATCAAAAAACCTAAGTACGTTGGAAACAGTAAGAGCGTTATCGAAAAATCTCCCCCCTTGTCGAGAGGCGCGAATTCCACGCCGCCGGAACGTCCGTTCCGCCCGGTACGGAAGTTAATATTTATCGCGGCGTCACGAATCCCACACCCGGCCGCACGGAAGCTGATCTTCACGTGTATTTCTCACAGGACACGCTAAACGCCACGTGCATACGCAAGATCATGGCCTTGCGTAAAAAAATAAAAAAATTTAAAAACGATAAGACTTTACCGCCGGGCAAACTGCTCAAAATGGACGCCAAACAGAACACGGCTAAATTAATAATAAATAGTATGCACGGGTAAATATACAAATTGAAAAACATCCCCGAAGAGATTCGCCCCCCACGTCAATCAATTTTACGTTCGAAGGCCGTACGGGAAAACCTTTACTTTTTTGATTGGGCACCACGCACTCCTGGCGAGGTTATAGGGGCCAGGTATCCTAAAAAACAACAATTATTATTTTGTTTGTTTGTTTGCGTCACAATACATACGCGCGCGCGTGCGTGTGTGTGTGTGTGTATGTGTGTGTGTGGCACATCGTTCCCCCGAGAGAGGTTTACAAAGGTCACGATATACAAACATTGGCCCCCGGGACTTGGAAAATTGCGATATGGCGCATTCGCTCGTCACTGTTGCCAGCCATAAATCTCTCTCTCTTTTACGGCAGTATATATTTGTTGCCGGCTCTCCTTGTTTAGTGTGTGTATGTTACGCCAGTATATAAATTGGCTAAGCCTCAAAAAAATAGTAGCTTTTGCTAAGTAAAAAAAAAGCTGTAGGTAAACTGTCGGTTGTTTAACTCTTCCTCCTCTCCCTTTTTCACCTCTCTTTTTTGTAAAAAGTTATGGTAAAAGTACCAGTAGGTTGGCAAAAATTGCTTTATGCACTGTAACTCAAGCCTCAAGCAAAGTTGCCAGCTCCTTGCTTTAGGTTAGGTTAGACCAAGAAAAAAAAAGCTGTAGGTAGGCTGTCGGCTGTTTAACTCTTCCCCCTCTCTCTCTCCTCTCTCTTTTTTGTAAAAGGCTATGGCAAAAATGCCAGTAGGTTACCAAAAATTGCTTTATGCACTGTAAAACAAGCCTCAAGCAAAGTTGCCAGCTCCTTGCTTTAGGTTAGGTTAGACCAAGACAAAAACCTTGGTGATTTTTTTCGAGTAAGATGTTGGCAACACTGCGAGTTTTACTTTCGGTTGCAGAACTCTCAAGCAAGATTGCCAGCTCCTTGCTTTAGGTTAGGTTAGACCCAAAAAAAAAAAACCTTGGTGATTTTTTCGAGAAAATAAGGCTCATGCCTTACGAGAGAAATCCATTAAGGCGAGCCTCACCGAGCCTCATTTTCGGTTTCAGAACTCTCAAGCAAGATTGCCAACTCCTTGCTTTAGGTTAGGTTAGACCAAGACAAAAACCTTGGTGATTTTTTCGAGTAAGCAGCTGGCAACACTGCGAGCCTCACCGAGCCTCATTTTCGGGCGTTGAACCGGGCTTATTGCACTACTGGCAAGTCTCAAGCAAGGTTGCCAGCTCCTTGCTTTAGGTTAGGTTAGACCTGGTTAGGTTAGGTTAGGTTAGGTTAGGGTGGGTTAGGTTAGGTTAGGTTAGGGTGGGTTAGGTTAGGTTAGGTTAGGGTGGGTTAGGTTAGGTTAGGTTAGGGTGTTGGCAGCTGTCGGTTGTTTAACTCCTCTCTCTCTCTCTCCTCTCTCTTTTTTTGTAAAAAGCCATGGCAAAAGTACCAGTAGGTTGGCAACCTTGCTTTATGCACTGTAAGGCAAGCCTCAAGCAAGGTTGCCAGCTCCTTGGTTTAGGTTAGGTTAGACAAAAAAAAACCTTGGTGATTTTTTTCGAGTAAAATATTGGTAACACTGCGAGAAAATAGAGCTTATGCCTTACAAGAGCAAACTATTAAGAAGCCTCAAGCAAGATTGCCAGCTCCTTGCATTAGGTTAGGTTAGACCAAGAAAAATAAAGCTGTAGGTAGGCTGTCGGTTGTTTAACTCTTCCCTCTCTCTCTCTCTCCTCTCTCTTTTTTGTAAAAAGCCATGGCAAAAGCACCAGTAGGTTGGCAACCTTGCTTTATGCACTGTAAGGCAAGCCTCAAGCAAGGTTGCCAGCTCCTTGCTTTAGGTTAGGTTAGGCCAAGAAAAAAAAACCTTGGTGATTTTTTCGAGTAAGATGTTGGCAACACTGCGAGAAAAAGGTTGCCAGCTCCTTGCTTTAGGTTAGGTTAGACCAAAAACCTTGGTGATTGTTTCGAGTAAGAAGCTGCCAACACTGCGCCATCAAATAGAGCTCATGCCTTACGAGAGAAATCCATTAAGGCGATCCTCACTTCAGCTCCTCACTTGATGTTTGTGAACCGGGCTGATTGGACTACTTTCGTCAAGATCGAAACATCGTAGGTTCAAATCCCACGCTGTCCTTATTATTTTTTCCTTTTTATTTACCGAGTACGAAGTGTTCTAATAACGTAATATAATATTATATGATATTACTGTAAATATTTATGCGATGCATGCTCACTGGCGGCGATTGGATTTCAAAACTGATGGGGCAAGGTGGGGGAGGGGGGAGGGCAAGGACAGTTTCTTTCCCTTGGTAGATAATGTTTAGCATATTGCTGGGTCATCTGCCCCTCCACACTCCATAATCGTCGCCTCTGTGCATGCCTCAAGTAATGCTTCTACTAATGTTTTTAATCTTTCAGTGATTGGCAGGATTTTAGGAAATACTTTTCCTTTCATTCAGCTGTTATAAGTTAACACATATTAACAACTTACATGTCAACTTTCTTCATCCGGAAATGCAGGACATAAATTGCATAAATATCAACGGAAATATCCAAGAAACGTAGATAAGCATTCTCGTCAAAAGCCGTTTACTTCCCGAAAAAGATTTCGCAAAGAAGTAGGTTTGAACCCATGACCTTCCATTCCATAAGCAAACGATCCCCATACACCACACGGTTCACGTTATTTTATGCACTCGGTTCGGATTCCACTTTAAACTGTAGGTCCAGTCCCGATTAGCCTTACTATGCATAAAGTTGACTTAAAACACCAAATCAACCAATTCACATCCTTTCAGAGTGGGCCTTCTATGATACTGTAGTCGGCCAGCATCCGAAAATACAGTTCTGCTTCGCGTATACCAGAGTGTAATTGCATTTAATATTGAGACTAATTTTACTTTAAAACTACAGGTTAAAGCGATAATAGGGTCCAGAAAAAGAACCTCAAAGTAGATCTTCACACAAAGTATTTTAATCCATTGCCAAACATTTCAGATAAGAATAATATTAAGCTTTTCCATTAACCGTATTTTCGATTCATGGTGAATTTGCTAAAATGACCATGTCAAGACATCTAAATATGTATGTTTTACTAGTAAATGCATTTAAAATGCACGAAACAACAGGGAAGGAGAAAAATAAACCTTAAAAATAAGTAAAAATGCAACAAAAACAGTTAAAAATACTGACAAATAAACTAGAAGCCAAAAAAGGACGAAAAATGCAAAAAAAGAAAATCTAAAATAGAAAGTGTTTTCCGGCTCTAACTGAAGGGAAACGGACATGATATCAGGTTTAGCATAGTTTTTAAGGGTCAGAAAAAAAAGTTGATTTTTCATCAACTTCCGGACCCTAATTAGTAATTATGACCATTGAAAAAGTTGGAGGTAGCTTACTTAAAATTTTCTTGCTGAGGGATCGTATCGTCCCCTATCTCCACTTCATAATACATAAAAACATCAAGTTCATATTTCGAAAATGACTTGGAGTTTTCTACCACGAAAATATGTTTTTCATGGTTTGAAGTTCGTTAGTATTATCTTTCAAGATTTCCATTGTTTTAATTTGACACATATTTTATATTTCATACGTTCCTCTCTCTTTTCATACAGTCTTTGGAAAAAAGCTGAAGTTTCTTGTCAAACGGGGTCTGGTTCAAATGACTCCTTTTCGCTCTCCTGTTCCTACTTTAAACAAACAACAAAATACTTCGTCGTTTCCTCATGAAAATTGCCATGAGGAAATTATAGATATGACATTATGTGTGCATTGGTTTCTTCAAACTGGTAGCAAATTTTAACATGAGCTACCTGGAGAAGAGGTAGCGTGCTTGATTCTTACGAGGGAAGTCGTAGGATCGATTCTCCACCTAGGCAGGATTTTTTTCAGGATTATATCGTTGGGTGTAAAGTTTATCCACCGTGCTAAGAAGTTAACATTGGTCTCTGTATTTCACGAGAAGAAAGGAAATAGTAAGAGAAAGTTATTTCGATGATAGGAGGAAGTCACATGCCACGTGGAATGCGCAGAATCAAGTTACTTAGAGCTAGGTCTGTAATGGTGGTTTCGAATATTGCAAAGTTAGTGGGAAAGTTTGTTATATCTGATACTCGTACTTTCTGTTCAAAGAAGACAAACATTTTAGATACAAAGCAGTGAGGAATTAAGGATCATTATGAGGATTTGAATTTTTTTGTTTGTCACTCACTATATAAATACTTATTAGTAGTTTCTTATCGATTATTCGGCCTATGTATAGGGCCGGTGGCAACCCACCATCGTGAGGAAATTGGGGAGCTCCGAATGAGTGAGCGGTGACCCGGTCGAGAAGAACTACAGCGGCTGGGGGTTCGTCGGGCTGACCACCCGACACCCCAATACTGGTCTAAGATCTCCACGCTATAACAGGTGACGGAGGAACAGTGTGGGAGGGAGACCAGCAGTCGGTAGGTAAGCCAAGGCTCTCAAGGGGTTATTATTAGTTTCTTATCGAATCGGCCTTCGTCGCAATAACAATTTATTTATGTTAATAAGCGATTTACTATTAGTTTTAGACGCATCGTAAGATGGTGGTCAGAGGATTGACAACAGTCATTACGAAGGAACGTACATAAAATTACCAATCTTAGCAATTTGAACTCATTAAACGCTCTCCTTCGTTACAGTACTGCACTACATCACTACTTAACATAACTGTATATCTTTTTTTAGTATATCGAAATCAAATAATCAATATTTTAGGTGACAGTGAAGAACAAAAATACATAACTTAAATAACATTACATTTTGCATCCTGAATACATATATGTGATTTGTGAATTAATCATGATGTGTGTGTTAACACAACATATGAACAATAACTAAAAAGAAAAGTTTTAACTTTAAATCCTGGAAATCTCCAACTTCTAAGGGGAAATATGCGCAGAAGGGACGTCCCTCAAGTGTGCATCGGATTCATTTTTTAAATATTCTAATATCAACGGTATCTGTTCAGCAAACAAAAAAAAATAAAGAAAGAGGAGATGGTGGGATTTGAACCCGCTACCTTTCACGCTTGATGAAAATTAAGGATAGCAGCGCCTAACCAACTGCTCTACGTTAACTTAATGACGTTATACCCTAAAAAACATGTTGACGTTTATGAAGACTCCCACCTTCCTGTGTTTCAAGCACATTTTCTCGACAAGTGGTGTAAAATATATGTTTTTGAGAGCTGTTCGTTATTATGCAAGGTATTGTAAATAAAATGTCGCATAAACTCCTCACAAATTTGCTTCTTTCTGCACAAACTTGATGGCAATTTCCTCCAGGTGGAGAAAAACTCTATTCAGTGTTTCAAACCCCACAAATTTCAAGTCGAGCAAGCAGAATCGTAAATATCCTTCAAGGTTCTTTTTTCAATTTATTATTTCTGTTTGATTGTGTATTTTAATAGCGGTTTATAGTTTCTAAGTTCATAGAAAGTGTTAAATTGAAAACCTATCACCGCAGCGTTTTTCGTCTAGTGGAAGGACCTACTCAAAGTTGGCTACTCTCACCTGGTGCTGAAGTGCAATGTTGCTAAGTTTACGATTTCGGGACTTAGAATTCTTTCGGGGCGGTCAAATAAGATGTTGCGAAGTGTACTTATTTTTCCCACCCCCTTCGCTTTCTTGATCTCTTTTTCTTCTGCAATCTTTACACAGTACATTTTGGCACGAAGCCCCGCAAATTCGCTGATGTACTTCCCGCCAACTTCATCTTTGTATTTTCCAATCGTCATTTTGTTTTCTGCTGAATGCAAGTGATGGCCTGATGGTAAGTTGCTAAAATCAAAAAGATGCTTCATCTTAGTCAGATCATGTTCGAGGCTTGGTGTTTGGATTAGAAAAATAAAGCTATCCGTGTCAATGTAACACATTTGGATGTTATCTCCATAAAAGGGTTGAACCTGATCGTAGTACGATTGGTACATGTGCAATTTTGATAGTTCAAGGACGGTAGCACCTATGGCAATCGGCTTGTTGAGCATCACTTGCTTCTTGTTCTTCTCGACGAATACTAGATTCTCGTCCAAAATGGTGAAGTTTTTGAAGTAGGGGGACGCGACGATCTTCTCAAATTTCTTTTCGTCCGTGACCAACGTTGCGTCGATGTAATTACGCACGTTTTCCATCGTCTTGCCGTAGATGGCGTTATTGAACAGTTTGTACAGATCCTTGTCTGCAGGCGATGTCGATTGCGCTCTGCGTTGCGTGTTCTCGGCTATGTAGGGTTCGAGCCACCTACTCTGTCGGAACTTCAATCCTCTATGAACTTTCTTCAGCTGCAAACCGTGACTTATGTAAAATTGGAGGAGTCGGTAGTGCAGAACGTAATTCCGCTTGTTCTCCATGCTTAGTATGAGTTTTGGCTCCTGTCCTCCAGGTGGCTTCTCTTTGGTGGGGGCCAGGGCCAATCCGTGATGTTTCTCGTGAAGCGTTTCGGGATAATCGAGATCCACTTCCAAGAAACAGCCCCATTCGTTATCTTCGCTCCAGTTGAGAAAATCCTCACAGGAGAGTTCCTCTTCGGTCATCCACGCGTAGTCGCTGATGGGAAGACACTGGGACATGTAGTGGCCATACAGGTTGTTGACATCCCAGTAGACGATGTAGGTGTTGGGCTTCGATGCATCGTAACCAGGCGTATGAGGATTGTTTGCCTGAGCATGGCGTCGAGGACATTGGACGATGCCACCGCGTATCGCACTCTCCATGAAGGCATACTGTTCTTTCTCTGCGATGAGGCCCAGTTCCACGTTGGTGTATTTCATCATCGATTCCCAAGTCAATCCCGGCGTCGTGAAGAAATACGCAGGATCCAACTTGTAGATCGAGATGCATCTCTTGCTAAACGATTCGAAAATGTCCATGAGAAGAGTCACGTCCAATTTAAGATAGAGATCGTGATAATCACGAAAAGTTTGGCAATTGAAGGCCGTCCACACTACGAGCGTGTTCGTAGTCCTCTTCGGAACAGACGTCCTCCGTGAGATGAGAATAAAATGCCTCCCGGGGTGGAAGTTCCGTCTCGTCAAATTTGTCGAAATCGTTGACGTACTCGTAGGGGTAGACGCCCTTGCGACGCAACAGATTCAAATTCTCATCTCTCCCCGAAAAACACATTTGCTTGGTGGCCACAAGATCTTCGTCGCCAAGTTGAGATGCAAGGGTGGCCAGGCTGGAGGACAGAAAATTGTAAGTGTCTAGGATTCGCACTTCCACACTTACTCCAGCCTGGAGAGGGATCCACACCCTTACAGCAATATACTTCTCGCTCGTTCTCGGAATAATCCTGATTCGAGTCGTGATGTTGTACAACTCCTTGACGAACAGATGCGTGTCGTACTTCTCCGTGTAGTGCAGAAACACGGCAACGAAATGCGACTCCTTAATCTTGAGATTGCACGAATTACAGATGGTGCTCAGGAATAATCCATTCTGGTGGTCATGGTGTACGACCTTGTGATTTTCGGGGGTGAAAGCCTGGTTACACTCCGCGCATCTTGTCGCCGTGTCATGTCTCCGTTGTTGTTCCGTCGTGAGAGCAGGTGGAGAAACGTAAGAGCCTTTCAGGCTGGGTGCAAGTTCTCTTGCGCATTCTGCTATCTTCTTAACAAAATGTTTTGCCGCATCGGGTCCGCAATACAAGATGACATCATTTAATTTTTCTCCGTAGATGGAGAAACTGCAAGGCTCGTGGTGAAAAATTTGTATCGTGCTTGAGGTAGAGGGATCAGGGTTGCAAGACGTCATGGGAACTTGGAAGCTTTCAAAGTCGGCATAAAGGACAGCGGGATGGTGGAGAAGAGCCTGGTGTTTCTGAAATTTCATCTTGGTTCCGGGTTCCGGCATGACATCTTCGGGTTCTGCATTCACGGAGCCAAAACACTTGTGCTGTTCTTTCATCTTCTTTCCCACGCGAAAAATTCTCAAGCATCGATCGCAAATTTCGATCTTATCGTGATCCTTGCTCATCTGTCTTCCTACTAATCGTGAGAAATTCCGTATCAAACTATAACGGCCATCTACAAGCAAGAGTCGAATTACATTATTCTGGCTTCTCGCAGGTCTTAACACACGAATGTTGTCGCAATCGTCAACCCCAAAGAGAGAAATATCGATATCTTCTCCTTTTTCCTCTCTATAGTTTTTTTCAAATTGATGGATCTTATTCAGAGACACAGGATAGGAAATTCCTCTCATCATATTCTCGTATCTTCCCTCATATCCTCTGTAATTGGACAGACGTTCGGGGTTAACATTATTAGCTGGGTGTAATGCGGCGATGACAGACCATAGGAAACTCTTCTGATCATTACTTTTTATGTTCAACACTGCATTTTGCTTTTTTTTTGTTTTTGTTTTTTTTGAGCGCTGCGTAACGGTTTGAAATTGCAGACTCGAAGTTCTAACATGTGGCTGCGACCGCAAAGACTCCACCCACTTCCGCGACCTTCAAACTCTTCTTGTTTTTGTGTCAGGTGCTCAAATAGCCGTGTCACTATCTCGTCAAGATCCTCGTGATTGTCATCGTGTAAGCCTTCACACCCTACGTAAAAGCTGAAAGTGCTTGTCTTGGACGAGACAACTTTCTCATACAGCAGGGTCAAGACGAGATGAATTTTAATTGCAACATTGACGAGGCAATCACGTAATTGATCTACTACCCGCGATTTCACATTGTCGAGGAAGGTGCTCGAGTCACATTTTTCGTCACTTTCAGATTTATACGTCATGATGCGTGCACTTTTATTCAAAGCACCGCATTCATGCCCATCAGTGCGAGATTTCTTTGCCGGGGGGACTACGACATCATGTTCCGGTAGACGACATTTTTTCAAATGCTTCGAGATGTTCGATTTCGAAATCAATTTTCCGCAGTTGCGACATGCCACTTTCCCGCAAAGACCGGAGGGACCTGGTTGCGATTCCATATTCCTCTGTTATTTATATATATACAGAGAAATTTTTTGGGGGGTTGTGGTGGTGGTGGTAGGGAAAAGCGCACTGAAACAGAAGGGAAAAAAAGTTGAAAAATGCTAGACATTTTTTTCCTTCCACAAGTACATATATATATATATATATATATATTAGACGCGAACAGTGCACACACTGTTGTAGGAGGTGTGTGTGTCAATTTTTATGACTCCTCTGAATATGTGTGTGTGTGTCAGACGCAAAACAAAATAAATATATATATATCATGAAAAAAGAACTTACCTTTTAAGAGAGAGACAGACTTCAAAAAAACTTGTAGCTCACTAAAACTTCCACGATGATATATATGTATACTGTCAGACACACAATTAAGAATACTGAACTGCCACGATTGACGTTCACTATGATAATGATGTACAAAAGGAGAAACTGTTGTGTTATATAGGAACCCCCCCCCCCCTTTGGTGAAAACACAATAAGCGCTATAGTCAGTGTCCTAGCAAATAAAACCCCCCGTTGACCGATTCACTCATGCATGTGGTACAAACGAACAATGCTATACTTTTGTTTCAACCAAAGACTTTTGTGATGCGCACAATATCCTGTGGGGGACAAATAGCAATGAACGGGCGTTGACAGTTCCACCCATGCATGTATTGTCGATCATTTCCTCGGTCTCTATTCCACGCCCCGTCAGGGTGTGGTGTGTGAAACGGGCGATCCCCCCAAGCTCTGTGAGAACCAGCACAAAACTCAACCATGCCTGAAACAAAGCATCCACTTGTTTCGTGCTTGTGATTCCATAAAAATTCCACGTGCAGCAATGCAGTTTTTTTTTTTTTGGTCGAGCATAATGTGGATAGATAAACTTCCAAAGCGGATGTTGTTGCGGGGCTCGCTTCCGCCGCATCCTCCTCGGATTGGATCGTTATCGGGGATGTGGTGGATTCGTCGTTCAGGACCGTGGGAAAGCTGAAAAAAAAATAGAATCTCTTCGGGCGGGAGAGGATGCAAGCTGAATGGGTTCGGGGAGGGGTTGCTGTGGATGTGGCGGCGGCGACGGCGTGGCGGTCGTATGTGTCGAAGCTGGTAGCAGCACGGGTAGCACTGCGATCAATTCTTGTGAATGTAATAATTCTTTCGAAAATATAACGTTACCCAAACGAGTGCACGCTTCCAAAAAAGATAAAACTTGTGAGCGAAATTGTGAATCGCTCCAATATGCGGGCACGGAACAAAAAAAATGGGTGAGGTTTCGAAGCCACGATGAACGTTCAACACCTGTCGTTGTTTTCAAAATTGCATTATTGTATGATGTCAGTTTTGGAAATGCTTGCAATATACTTTGCACGTTGCGTGAAAACAATAATTTAACCTCGGACGAAACAATTATTTCTCGCTGTGCAAGCTCCGGGATGGCAGCTAACGTTTGAGTTGATGCTCTCAACGAATCGAAAATTGATTTCAATTTTTCCAAACCACTGTCGAATGACATTCGGTAATTTCGAATTTGCGCAAGTGCTTCTGGGTTGGTTCGAAAAATAGTTTGGTCCGTGATGAAAATATTACATTGAGCGATGAAACACAATTTCTCCACAGGGACGGGAAAAGTTCTACCAAGCGTCGCTATCCACGCGAACATTAGAAATTGCCTGAATGCCTTGGGGGCTTTGCATAGGATTATCGATTTTCGTTTTAGAGAATAATCTATGTAAGATTCTAGCATTGAGAATGAACAACGTTGATTGAATTTTTGACAACATTCGCAGTACAAATCCAAATTCGTGACGATTTCGCCGCCGTCGCGCACCCTGGCGAGGTTATATAGGGGCCAGGGAATCCTAAAAAAAAAAACAATTATTATTTGCTTGTTTTGCGTCACAATACGGAAAATAATGAGAGGCATACGCGCGCGCGTGTGTGTGTGGCACATCGTTTCCCCCGAGAGAGAGAGAGAGGTTTACAAAGGTCACGATATATATAAACATTTGGCCAGGACTTGGAAAATTACGATAAGGTGCATTCGTACTTCAAGAATGAGAGAGTGAATTTACTCGTACCGGCTTTTCTGCGCCGTGAAACATCGTCAGCGCAATAAATGAGGCGCGGAACGTGGAGAGAAAGTAAGTTTTTCAGGTTTTTGTGGTCGTTTGGTCAAGAAATCAGGGTTGCAGTCAAAGGCATATTTGTGATACTACTCATACACGGACACAAACAATGAGCTTCTTAAATATTCATGAACAGCATTGCACGTAGATACACTATGTAATACAATAAGAACAAATACATACATGACAACGAAATTCTCACAATAATTGGAAAGCGCCCTGTGTTTCTGTACATTACGTTACATAAGCTAATAATACTTTGCGAACAATTTATATGACAAAATCAGTCTCAAAGGTAAACATATTCTCTGTTGCTATACAAAACGCCTCCTGTGCACTGCAATACATAAATAAGATCAAATTCATGAAGAAATTAGCCTCTAAATACTTACAAAATGAAATCTGTTGCTGTACGTTATGTGTAGGCCTCCCAGAAATAACTACTTCCAATTATGCCACAAACAGTGCATACGTTACCTACAAAGGTTACCTCGTTTAGAAAGATTCTCCTTCTTGATCAGTTTGCCGGGTTTTTTTTTCTTCCCTTCTATTTTGGGCTTGGATTATTCTCGTGGGATTTCGGATATGCATTGAACATGTGTGCCGTGGATAGACAAGTTTTGGTAGTAGACACTCAACATAGAATTGTTGTAGCTGCGTTTCCATATTCTTCTTCCAGAATTGATCATCTCTCTGGATGTATTCTATTTTAGCACCTTTCTGTGTCAACAGACCAAAGATACAGTACCTTCTCCGTGTAATAATTACTATTACCCTACACGTGGTAATAGTAATTATGTGTGGTGTTCACGATATTGGCGTTAAGCTCTTCGTCAAATTTCCAGAAAGCTACTTTCTTCGTCTTGATGGCATGTGCAGGTGTTACATGTTTGACAGAAAAGGGACACTTAATTTCGATAATTGCATAACGAAATAAATATTAGATACAGTGAAGTTTCTGATAGATATTGTATACATATTGTTATGAGTTGTAGTATACATAAACCTTCTTTGTAATATCATTCAAAGCCGTGCTATCCCAATATAATCCTTGCCTTCCAATAAGTTCAGTCTCTTCAGATAAAGCTAACAACCATCATATACAACAAATGCTAAACGAGTATTGTTATTATTTTATTACTTGGTAATCTTTTCGTTTGGGGGAGGGGGTCCAGACGCCCTAAATAAATCCTTTATGTCTTTCAAAGCCTTATGATCTCAATCCTAATCATTGCCTTCCAAAATATTCAGAGTAAAAATAGTAGTACTTGATAAGTATTTCGGGTGCTATACTTCAAAGCCGTATTATATTTATAGCTATAATCCTTCCCTCCAATACGCGTTCAGAGGAAATTATCCATCGAATATACAAAAATTGCTAAAGGAGTAGATTTACATTATTTAATTTTAGTACTTCATAATCCTTTCGGGGAGGGGGGGTCCGGACCCCCAGCAAACTTGTTCTACGTATTATAGCGTAATATTTGCCAAGGACACCGGTTTAATTGAATTACTCAAAATAACGTTACTGGTTTACGTACGTACAATGTAAACGTCTAATGGAAACCGATAAATACTTCCCCATTTGATGATGTAGTAAACGGATAGGTATTATTTATATTTCATTCTGAACCCTTATTTTGCCGGCGATTTTGTAGCGCTTGAAACTTCATTGTTGTTTCTGCAGCAGACGATTTTCTCGGAGCCCACATCTTACGCCAAACACACTTGCTACCGTCACCCATATTTTGCAATTGAACACGTCCAGTTGACGCAAGCACACTTTCCTGTCTCTTGCGATCGTGTTTTGTCTTCACGAGCTATTTTGTTGTATCCCTCCGCGTTCTAATGTGGGTGGTGTTTAGAACGCTTCTACCTACCTGCACGAGATGTCGCCATAGTGCAGGGACACTTTTACGTATTACAAGGGTTTCGTTTTCCTCAAACAGTCTCAAAATAGGAAAACTGACTTCTAGAGTGATGATGTTAATGTCAAGTACAATGAACATTGTATGACCCCAACAAAACAGTTTTCCATAAGCTTGTGTGGTTAACGAGATAATTGCATGTGAAAATTACGGTTTTTCCCATTTTTATGCCCAATTTACTTATTAAGCAGGGCATTTTTTTAAATTTCTGCTTTGTAGGAATTACGCAGCCATATTTTCTGAAGGATAGAAAACAAACCCCGAGGTCCTATCTTTGCTCGTAACTGAAAAATCTGTTTAAAACGGAACGTCTGCACTACGCGTTTTCGTCAATGTATGAAGGAGCCTTAAGTTTTTCATTATTCCCTCGTATACGTTATTTTGTGACATTTCAATTCGGTGCAAGTTCCGTAGAAGCAAGAATATCGTCCGAAGAAATATTTTGACTATACAGGGTGATAAACAAAGGATGTGCTTACGACACACTAGATTATCAGATCTTCGCGGGCCACAGTTTGGACATGAGAAAATTTTAAATTTCGCCCCTTATACTCGGTAAGTACGATTCCATTGAAAATGCCCTAGAACCTAGAATCCGATTCGAAGAAATATATGGAGCATACAGGGTGATTGGCGAAGGAACGTACTTTGATTTCATAGTGAAACTAAATCCTCGCGGGCCGCAGGTTGGGCACCGCGGGACATTAAATTTTTCATTATTCCCTCGTACACGTTATTTTGTGACATTTCAATTCGGTGCTAGTTCCTAGAAGCAAGAATATCGTTCGAAGAAATATTTTGACTATACAGGGTGATAAACAAAGGATGTGCTTACGACACCCTAGATTATCAGATCTTCGCGGGCCACAGTTTGGACATGAGGGAATTTTAAAATTTCCCCCTTATACTCGGTACGTAGGATTCCATTGAAAATGCCCTAGAACCTAGAATACGATTCGTGGAAATATATGGAGCATACAGGGTGTTTGGGGAAGGAACCTGCTTTGATTTCTTTGGGAAACCAAATCCTCGCGGGCCACAGGTTGGGCACCGCGGGACATTAAGTTTTTCATTATTCCCTCGTATACGATATTTTGTGACATTTCAATTCGGTTCTAGTTCCCTAGAAGCAAGAATATCGTTCGAAGAAATATTTTGACTATACAGGGTGATAAACAAAGGATGTGCTTACAACACCCAAGATTACCAGATCTTCGCGGGCCACAGTTTGGACATGAGGGAATTTTAAAATTTCCCCTTATACTCGGTACGTAGGATTCCATTGAAAATGCCCTAGAACCTAGAATCCGATTCGAAGAAATATATGGAGCATACAGGGTGATTGCCGAAGGAACGTACTTTGATTTCATGGTGAAATCAATCCTCGCGGGCCACAGGTTGGGCACCGCTGGATATTACGTTTTTCATTATTTCCTCGTATACGTTATTTTGTGATATTTCAATTCGGTGCTAGTTCCCTAGAAGCAAGAATACCGTTCGAAGAAATATTTTGACTATACAGGGTGATAAACAAAGGATGTGCTTACGACACCCTACAGTCCGTTTTTTTTTACTACGAAGTGGATGTAAACAAAAGCACGTGTTCTGGAGAAAGCCAGTGCGGCCTTATTGGTGGATTCTGGCAACAGCTCCTCCGCGGACATTTTGAACCCTCATAAATAGTGCATCTAGAAAAGTCTAAAAAAACTAGAAATATATAGCGTCGTATGCTATTCCAAGCAGTTACTAGCCTTACCCTTGCTTATGGATTCATAATCATCCATTACTAAAGCACTTACGTTGTTATTTACACATTGGAATGAAGGACGTTTTAGCCACTTGTCCATCACTCTGCATTGGGAAGTGTTGCTAATTCTCAGAATTAAGTTGTCTTAGTCTTGAAACTCTGTACTTGACAGAATGAGAAAACGCCATTTCGGTTGCCAGTGACTCCCTATATTACACACGTGTATTTTTAATGTTTTGCCTATTTATCCTTTCCTTAAATCCCACGTACAACATGCCGAGATTCATAAATCTGCATTCCCCAATTATGTAAAAGAAATGTGCCAGTTGTATACACTGGCAACTGCTTCGAAGAAGGAATCCGTAGAGGGAGGGGTCACGGGCTTTTCACTTGCAGATGGGCGAACTTGGCAACTGCAGTGTTGCTACCCGATCTTTAAAAGATAACGCACCATTCCTGTTCAGTATTGTCACAAAGCTGATATCGTATCCAATTTCTGAACAGCCAACTTTGCAACTACAAAGTTGAATATGTTCCAATGTATCCTTGCCTAACAAGAACATACTATTTCTTGCAATTTCTTGTTGCTAAGGTACACAGTAAAAATATCATATTTGGAAACACTACTTTCCTGGAAAAGGCTGCTTCCACCCTCAAGCAAACTGTTATTTATAGCTTCCTGTGCTGTGAACCCCCGCAAACCTGTCCCATAGCGGTCAATGACTCAATAGTAAAGTTTGGATGAATAGTTTCGGTTGTCGTGTGGTGGTTCTCGACCACTCTAATCTGAACCCAATAGAGTTAATTTGGAGCCAAGTAAAAGGACACGTTGCAGCACACAATACAAGTTTCAAAC
Organism: Lepisma saccharinum; assembly: GCF_977018435.1. Lineage (NCBI taxonomy): Eukaryota > Metazoa > Arthropoda > Insecta > Zygentoma > Lepismatidae > Lepisma > Lepisma saccharinum. The sequence continues at coordinate 72,603,288 of NC_139234.1, read as the reverse complement.
TTCAAGATGTAAAGCTCTTGTTGTTGGAAGGACTTGAGAATGTCACTCCCAAGAAATGGCAGGATTGTATTCGTCATGTGGAAAACGAAGAAAAAAGGCTGTGGGAAATGGACGGGTTGCAAGAAACAGCTGTCGAACGATTTATTATCAACCTCGACGACGACTCCGAATCTGATTGCGTGTATGATGTTTATTTTAAAACAAATAGTTAAGTTTAAAAAGTCATGTTAGATACGTATTTCTTATTCAAAAACATTCTCTTATTAACACGTTGTAGAAAAATCTGACATTGAGGCTAACACGTGCGCTGGGAGGGAGGGGCCAATGCAAGCGAATAGAAAGCGGCCAGCTCGCGCATTAATACAAATTTCGGTAACTTACGGGCCATGTCTACTTCGTTCTAAAGCTGCATGGAGAATAGATTATCAGATTTTCGCGGGCCACAGTTTGGACATGAGGGAATTTTAAAATTTCCCCCTTACACTCGGTACGTAGGATTCCATTGAAAATGCCCTAGAACCTAGAATCCGATTCGAAGAAATATATGGAGCATACAGGGTGATTGGCGAAGGAACGTACTTTGATTTCATGGTGAAACCAAATCCTCGCGGGCCACAGGTTGGGCACCGCGGGACATTACGTATTTCATTATTCCATCGTATACGTTATTTTGTGACATTTCAATTTGGTGCTAGTTCCCTAGAAGCAAGAATATCGTTCGAAGAAATATTTTGACTATACAGGGTGATAAACAAAGGATGTGCTTACGACACCCTAGATTATCAGATTTTCGCGGCCACAGTTTGGACATGAGGGAATTTTAAAATTTCCCACTTTTGCTCGGTACGTAGGATTCCATTGAAAATGCCCTAGAATCTAGAATCCAATTCGAAGAAATATATGGAGCATACAGGGTGATTGCCGAAGGAACGTACAGTTCGGAGCTGAGAAGACTGCGAGGCTGAGGAATGCGAAACTGACCTGCCTGTTGTCGCCGTGTGCAGCCAGCTCGTCTTCCTTTCAGGGTGGCAGCGGCATAAATAAAAAAGGCATGGTACGAAAACACATTGCAAATGAATGGAACATATTACATAGTAACAAGTGAAAGCAATACTAATAATGGAATAAAACTTCACAAATCAAAGCAATCTGCTCCCAACGTGACTAAGAAAGTAAGGGTGTGTGCGTGCTTTTTGTGTATTTCATAGCGTCTTGTTAATGCTTCTTTCGTGGACATGGATCAATTAATTTTAACTTATGCAGGGTAGTATATTTTCTCCCTCGTGTGTATTTACATTTTGGTATGTAGCATCGCTTTTTTGCAACTTTCAGATTATGGAACATGAAGTTGTAATGTCTCGGCCCCATTGATTTATCCACCAACTACGCCCTAACACCCCACACAATTTTTATAAAAGGACAAATTTATGGTCATTTTGGCTCTAAGTATACATTTTCACACACATAAACACAAACTTACACCCCTCAAATAACAAAAAATCTGAATAAACCTTTGCTCAACCCCCGAGCCGGCTTTCCCGCTTTTCGTTGCATGTTAATTCTATTGATAGTTAACCTTCAGCGACCCCGTTTACTAGATATAGTCTGCTCTATACATATACATTTACTTATACACACACGCCAGAACATTCATTCGATTTTTAAAACAAATTTATTTCCGAAAACACGGAAGAAGTGTGAATTCCTATGCCGTTGCTGGTCTTTGAGATGTCCCGTGGCTGGAGGTTCACGAATGGTTCCGAACTTCTCCGAACGCCAGACTGCACCTCACACTGTAAGTCCCGATTCCATTATCAGATTCTCACCCTTTCCTACAGGGACTTCTGCATGTCTGGCAACACTGAAAAATTGAACACCAAGTCGAAGCTTCCCTCCCCACACTTCCTCCCCGTTCACCCCCGAACCTCACCCCGCACTGGCAGTCTTCTCAGCTCCCAACTGTAACTTTGATTTCACGGTAAAACCAAATCCTCGCGGGCCACAGGTTGGGCACCGCGGGACATTTCGTTTTTTATTATTCCCTCGTATACGTTATTTTGTGACATTTCAATTCGGTTCTAGTTCCCTAGAAGCAAGAATATCGTTCGAAGAAATATTTTTACTATACAGGGTGATAAACAAAGGATGTGCTTACGACACCCTAGATTATCAGATCTTCGCGGGCCACAGTTTGGACATGAGGGAATTTTAAAATTTCTCCCTTATACTCGGTACGTAGGATTCCATTGAAAATGCTCTAGAACCTAGAATCCGATTCGAAGAAATATATGGAGCATACAGGGTGATTGCCGAAGGAACGTACTTTGATTTCATGGTGAAACCATATCCTCGCGGGCCACAGGTTGGGCACCGCGGGACATTAAGTTTATCATTATTCCCTCGTATACGTTATTTTGTGACATTTTAATTCGGTGCTAGTTCCCTAGAAGCAAGAATATCGTTCGGAGAAATATTTTGACTATACAGGGTGATAAACAAAGGATGTGCTTACGACACCCTAGATTATCAGATCTTCGCGGGCCACAGTTTGGACATGAGGGAATTTTAAAATTTCCCCCTTATACTCGGTACGTAGGATTCCATTGAAAATGCCCTAGAACCTAGAATACGATTCGTGGAAATATATGGAGCATACAGGGTGTTTGGGGAAGGAACCTGCTTTGATTTCTTTGGGAAACCAAATCCTCGCAGGCCACAGGTTGGGTACCGCGGGACATTAAGGTTTTTTCATTATTCCCTCGTATACGTTATTTTGTGACATTTCAATTCAGTGGGAGTACTCTAGATGCTAGAATATAGTAGGAAGAATGATGTGGAGTATGCAGGCTTATAGAAAAATGTTGTAGTTATGAAATCCTAGGGTTTTTTGCGGTGTTTTTTTTTTACAATTTACCCATTACAATTGCATTTGTATCCGTACGTGCATACATTTTTGTAATATCAGTGACTTTCGTGTATTCCCCCCCTCCCGAAAACAAATAGAAATTTATAAACTGCTATTTGCAAAATTTTCCGGCTCTCTTGAATTGGATGGCTTTTTTTTTACACTCTTGGCAACCTTGAGCTTCCATCTATATCCTTTGCTTCAGCTGCGTTCAGGTCGCTTACTTCTCATTTCAATCCGTTTCAAGTCGGTGCTAACTTCACGGACGTCATGAAGAAATGTGTAGAGAACTGAAACTTGGCACAGAAGTCTACAGGATGACCCAAAAGTAGGACGTCCATCCACAGGTACAAAACCAAGCATGGCGTCACAAGTGGGACAACTTGTGCTTCACGTGTTACTTTCTTAAGCCCCTATCACACGGAACTAGATTTCTAGTAGGAATGCTCTAGTTGACGCTGGACTGACTACCCATTTGCTAGTTTTCGTCTCACACGGTACTTGTTACACCGTACTTGTCGATAGGCTTTCGTTCCCATAATGGCGGCCGCGCGAGATGTAAACAACGTATCACTTCACACTTTTAAAATACGATAACTATTCAACCGAGAGGAATATCGCGTCGTATTAAATAGTTTTAGGTAGAGAAGAATGGCACTGATAAAATACATACTTTACAACGTTCATTATACACGTATGGAAGAATATTTTAGCTTTTTCAATTGTAAACATGCATTTCGTGCTGTATGCACTCGGAAACCACAGACAAAAAAGGCTACTTTGCAAACTCACAGATTATCTTCACATGGCCAAACTTTGCTCTGATTGGCTGTTCCACAGAATCTAGTCGAAGAATTAGTAGCAATTAGAACATGTCCTATTCCTCCAAACCAGTCAAGCAGTCAGCCAGGCAGCCATGATTGCTACCTAAAAAGTTAGTTCAGCGCCAACCTACTAGAAATCCAGTTCCGTGTGATAGGGGCTTTAGCTAGGGAGGTGAACATTAGTAGGGGGTCAGTGTACAACATATTGCATGACATCTTTCCAAAAACAGTACAGTGTGGAATGTGCACAAAGAATTTTGGACCTTTCGGGGGGGGGGGACAATGCCATCTGCACACCTGTGGTTGCGGCACTGTTTATGAGTGTCTCTTTATCAATTTCATGTCAATACTCATTGTTGCGATTAGCTAGAAGTGGCAGAAAAGCAACTCTAAGTAACATAAATCAAATATCCACTCCCTCTCTCTACCACATGAATCACTTAATCACTTTAAGCAGTTCCAAGTTCATAGCAACACATCCAAGAAAAACATCTAAACACATTAGGCACCTTTAATACAAAAATGCTCAAAATGCCACAACAGTTCTAGATACTGAAAATTGCGAAATCACTTACCGAAGCCTGAATCTGGGAGGGAATCCCCCCCAGATACGACATTATACGGAATTCCATACACCCTATAAAATCACAAAATCTTTGTTATGTTGCTAGAGTAACACACGATATAATTGTAAAGATTAGTAAGAATTCCAGGTAGGAATGTGTTCGGTATTTTTCACGGGGGGCAACTGCCCACCCTGCCCCCCTCTAGCTACGGGCCTGGTACTATGTAGTTGTTTTGCTCAATGCAAATGTGTGATTCTAATGTATGAAAATAATTCAATTGAATTAATAAATAAACAATATATATGTATATTTAAATACTTGATTTAAGGTGTTAAGTTTACATTTGTCATTTCACATACTGACTTGAAATACATCTACAAACACAAGCCACGAATTTTACAGGATATACTAATATGAATAATTTTAATTGTATAAAAATTGCCAACTCAAATATATCTAATCAACTTCAAGATGTCTTATCTTGCAATAATCTTCAATCTGTCAGATAGTTTTGTTCTGCAAAGGACACAAAGAAAATGGATTGAGAGAATTCTCTTTTTATTTTCCACACAACTTTATTTTCCTTCCTACATAAAAATAAAAACTAAACTGTGAAACCTTACCTCAGGACATTCATTTATAGTGTCCCTTCATAAATTTAATCTCATGATAATTCATTATCATCACGATTAGCAAAAACAAGCAGAAAGGTGATATAAAATAAGGAAATACAACACATTTTAAATGGGATTTGATTTATCTACCTAGATTGAAATAAATTATTGACACACTTCAAAGGTTAACTAGAGCTTAAAACCTTACATTGCCAGTGGATTCGTCCAGTTAGCATGTGCACATTTGCATTGATTGTCTCACTAACGCAAATGGATTGTAGTTCAAATTACTTCTTATTTCTTCTGTAGGGACCAATAAGTGAGGAAAAGTACTAAAAACTGGGTCATTCTCGCATACCATAGCCACAATCGAAGTAAAAAAAAGCCAGAAAGTACAATACAAGTTACACAATATTGTGTGAGAACCAGACGGATGTAACTCCAATTTATCAAATTTACAGGAGAGGAAATGATATATTCTTAAGAATATGGCTTATTTATAAAAATAGAAGATACGTGACATACTCTACCGCTAAGGAGAAGAGATGGAGATATATTGATCTGACTCCAAATAGAGCTCTTTAGAGGAGGTACATGAAACAGAACTGAAGATAATATTCTTAATATCAGGCTCACAATTTGAATTTCAAATTTGTTGATTTTTAGTGTTGTTTTCAATAAAAACGTTAGCAGAACACTTATACATTTTACAATCATTAAAATTGATTACATCTCGTGTTTGCATCCAGCATATGACTAATAGCCATATAATAACATAACCAGTGGTGCAACAGCCAATTTAGGGTCTGGGCCTACCTACCATCTGCTTCACTCTTACCTGATTAACCTGAGGTGGGAGATCTTCCAACCAGTTACGGGGTGATGTGTAGTCAGCACAATGAGGTTTTCATGACCAGGTTATGCTACTCATTCGTAGCTCTCCAATTTCTTCACGATGGTGGGTGGCCATCAGTCTCATACGCTGGCCAAAATCTCAGGAGAAAAGTTGTTATGCTTTTCCCAGGATACTCAAACCTACATGCATCCCATAGCCAGAGACCAAAGAATGACACCTTAGACTGCACGGCTATGGTGCAGGACAATGGCCATATATACTTTGTGTTTAATATACTAATGTGTTGATATGCATGGTTGAGTGGTTGAAAAGATCCTGTATGGCATTAACTCAATCATTTAAAATATTACATTAATAAATAGTAAACAAAAAGAGGGTAATTTAGTTACTAAATAATAAATATAGAGGAGAACGAGTTGTTGAAATAAGAGGGGAATTTAGTTACTAAATAATAAATATAGAGGAGAACGAGTTGTTGAAATATGTAAATGTCAGTGATGGCATTTATATTTGTAAGGAAATGTTTTAACATGGTTGGAATTTTTTTTTAATTTCTATTTTATCAGCAAATAATACTACTAACTTTTCTCAAGGGAAGTTATCAATTTTGAGTAACATAAAATGTTTGTGGATCATTTGCAGGAAATGTTGCTAAGAGATTTGCAGCATGTCAAGATGGAGCATTTCTTCTCGACAAAGATGTTCTTCGAAAAATTCTACTAAATCCTGAGCTTGGCAATATTAAAGTTTATGTAATATCAGTTGTTGGACCTTTGAGAAGTGGTAAATCATTTTTGATGAGCCTTTTTGTTAGATATCTCCGGAGAAGGGTGAGTTAATTCTCTGCTTGAGCATTTATGGATTTTTCCATAACTTTTACTCTCTTTAACTGTAGTAATGCATAATTAACATTATTGTTATAATATTCAAATTCATTTGGGAACTATAGGAATTTCATAATTCAAATGTAAGACTTACTCCTATGTGAAAAATTGAGGATCATACAGAGGGTCGCCAAAAATGTATGCACATTTTTATAGATTGTTATCTATGGAATTTTATCAAAGTTCAATAGACATAGTATGATGTTCTCTCAAATGATGTTCTTAATCACATGGTGATTCTAGCGTCCATGTGAACAACAAGACAGTCAAACAAAAATGGTAGAAACACGATTATTGTTTTAGGAGCACAAGTTCAGTTTAGATAATTTGTTACTATGATTTGTTTGTGTGACTAGGCTGTTCTAACACTGGCTGAAAGATTGATTTGAACCGTACATACACTTCTACTCTCTTTTGATGTTTTATTTCCATTTCAGGCAACAGGCCAGAATGAGATTGAAGACAGAACTGAGGCTTTGTCTGGTTTTGAATGGAAAGCTGGATCAGTGGGAGTAACGAAGGGAATGTGGATGTGGCCAGAGGTTTTCCTTCTAGACACCGGATCCGGAGAAAAGGTATTTTAATTCATAATAAACTCTCAGGTGATCCAAGTAACCCATTTGTCTATAATTTTTTACCACTGACAGTTTCCCTGGCCTCAAGATTTAAACAACTTCTGTTAAGAACTTGCTGTGGTATTTCACACAACACTCAAGAGGAAAAAAAAACTACCATGTACACTGACTTCCAGTTTTCACTTCTTGAGTAAAATATCAAGTATGTATCGTGGATAAATATGTGATGTTTGTGTGGTCAGCAAGGTTAAGATTTACTCCACATTTCTTGCACTACATCTCTTTTTTTTTTACCTCTTGTAAAACACAAGATATATCGTTGCTGTGTTTCTCTTCTCAGAAGTTGGGATATGCATAAGAAAATGGATTCAATTTTTTTCTCTGCATCCTGAGAGAGGGTTCAGACCAAAGTAATAAGCTGCAAATGACATGCAATGTGGTCCCCTCTAGTCTTCATTCATTTTGCATGCATGACCAGCAGATTGAGGTAAATTGGCTTGTTTGAGTGACAATGCAGTATGTCATGTGAAGGCTTCCCCCCCATCCCCAAGTTACTTGTGTCCTTTGTCGCTTGATGCTTTGGTCTGAAAGCTCTCTAAGGCCAGCCACACATCAGACCTGACATGACGAGTCACTGCGCAACGCAACGCATCACGATGGGGAGGGGGGGGGACAAAGCAACACAACACGACAAGTCACTTTGCTTCCGACAAAACGAGACATATAAGGGGTGTCTCAGAAATATTTTCGTTTTTTAATCCGCCCTCTGGGGCAATTCGCACATTACAGAGAAATGAGATAGATCGCAAACACTTGGCAACATTGTTAATATTTAGTTGCCATGGAGCGCTTTATGGGGCAGCAACGTGCTTTTTGTGTTCGTGTGTTTTATAAAAATAATGATTCTTATGTTGTTGTGCATCGTTTGTAACGGCATCATTATAATCTAGCAGGAATGAGAGTCATCCCAAGCGCAAATTTAATTAACCTTTTAAGTCCAAAGGCCATTTTCACATGTAACCACCTTGATCCTGAGCAGATTTTGAGCAAAATGCAGAGTTTCAATTTAATGAGTGTAGATTGGAGGCTAATTGCCCTAGAGAGATGAATGATATACCGTTGTACGCGGAACGAACCAGAGATTCAGACTATATGAAATTTATGCAAATTCGGCGTATATGTGGTGGTGGGGGGAGGGGGCTAACTGAAAATTCCAAAATTTCAGAAGAAAAATGGGGTCCCCCAAGAAAAAGTACATGACAGTGTCGACATGTAAGGAACACAAAAATGTTTGCATTATTATCATATGACCAATGTAACGTAAGTTGTACCCCCAAAAGGAATGGTTGGCACGCCACTGATTCAAGTTTCAAAATGCAGCGGTACCTTGAAATGACTTTAGCTCAGAGACTATTTGCCCTGGAGATATGAACGATATACCGTTGTATGCAGAATGAATCACAGATTCATACGATATATAATTTATGCACATTCGGCGTACATATGGAGGGGGAAAGGGGGGGAATCCCCTGAAAAATACTTTTTTTTTAAAAAAAAGGAGTTCTCCCCCCCTTCTCCACCATGGTCAAGTATAAGTCTTTTGGGGACAGCAGGCACAAACGACTCTAGCACACTTTTCACACCACAAGAAAACACATAGATGACAGTCCTTGGAAGTCTGCCATTTCACTCAAAAAATATCCTCGCACTTGGGCACAAAACGACACACACCTACGCACAACTTTCACAAACAAAAAGCTAGAACGCAGTGAAAAATGAGCGCCGATTCTTGTAGCTGCTTGAAATGCTATTTTTAGACAATGCAGGGTAACCTGTGTTGCAACTTGTGGAACACTTGTGCTCAAAAACAAAGGTTTTCTTCAGCATGCCTTGAAATTCCATTCTCACAACGCAGATTCAACAACTAGTCTTCCTCCACGTCCTGCTTGCGCCCGCATGGAAAACTTTCATTTTGACATCGGGTACTAATAAACAAGCTTCCTTTGTTGGCAAAAATTTTCCCTTGAAAAGAGACGCAAAAGAGAAGCCCCTTTTCCCGCCTTTTCCCCTCCATTTTCATTAAGAAAAATAAAGTGCAAGAAACATTTCTGTTAAATACATGTGTTAGGAACAATATATAAAAAAAAATCGAAATTCTAGCCAAAAATAGAAAAGGTATAACGTAAATACTATGACAGATGCTTGGGACCGCGAGGGTTACATTTGGGTATCTCGACCGAGACACTTGGGACCCAAAAGGTTAAATATTGGGCGAGAAAGTTTGAAAACACTGGAAGCACTATGACGAGTAAACCGCCGGGACATCCAAGGTCATCAAGATCAAACAGAAACGTTGACCGTGTGTGACAGTCTGTTAGTGAGGATCCTCTCCAATCGTTAAGACTGCATGCAGCTTCTTTAAATTTGCATAAGTTGACAGTTCATCGCATTATTCCCAAGGATATGCATTTCCACCCATACAAAATTGTTATTACACAAGAATTAAAACCACAAGATCCTGCCAATCGATTAGAGTTCTGTAGAACAATGAGAGATCGCTTCAATGGTTACAATAACATATTTTCTGATGAATCAAATTTTCACATAAACGGGCAGTTAATAAACAGAACTGCCGATACTGGGCAGAGGAAAACCCCAAAAACCTTCATGAGATGCCTTTATATTCACCTAAAGTTGTTGTCTGGGCTGCCCTATCAAGCAAAGGAATCATTGACCTTTATTTTTTTGAAGATGATCATGGTAATGCTCAAAATTTAACTTCTGAGTGCTACTGCCAAATGATTATGACATTTTTAACTCCTGCCATTCAGAACCATGATGGCTACAACAGAAACACGTTTTTCCAGCAAGATGGAAATGATTCACTGAATGCTCGTCATCAGTTATTCCCAGAAATAACATTAACTGGCCACTGAGAAGTTTCTGATTTTTGCTTATGGGGTTACCTTAAGAGCATGCGATACAATTTCCACGGGAGTCTTCCCAAGCCCTTCCGTCCATGGCAGTGTGCCAACTTAGCACTCTTGGAGCCAGATCTGGCTCTTTCGTGCACTCTAGCCGGACCCTGTGGCCGAGTGGTTAGCACATCGTGCTGCGATGCCAAGGGTCCCGCGCGGGGTTGGTTGTTTACGATGTCCATTCATCAATTTCATCACTCATCCCTATCTTCACAAATTAGCCAAGAGGCACAAAACGCGAAGTAAAATAAACTAAATCAATCAATCAATCTTTCGTGCACTCGTTCGGCTGTGAACTGGGACGCCCATCCCTCGTGTCCCACTATGATGCCATCTCTGGTTCCGACCCACATAGACCACCTTTCGTCATAATTATACATTTTGTACGTGACGTGATATTGTTATATTGGCTGCATCGCCCCACTCTCTCTTATCTCCCCAGATACTTCTTTATAGCATAGCGCAATGTTAGACGTGAAATTCACATAATATTGTCGTCAGAGAATTCTTACTTTCGATTTTGTACCAACATCGGTGGATTATTGAGATGGACGATGCCGCCGGATCTAGATATTGAAAACTAAGAATAAATTGTCATCAATTTAGAGTTAACAATAATAGCAGTGTCCCACCCTTTTGACAACTAACATTACCCTAGAAGGCACTTTATCCAGCCATCGTAAATCTAGCTCCATGAGAGTCAGTTTTAACTCCATTTAAGGTGAAATTTAGTTCTTTTATGCCCATCAGGTTTGGCAACACTGCCAGGAGGCAAGGAAAAAAGCATTGATCATGTGGGAGTATGGTTTGATTCATTCTCTTGTGAATATAAAACTTCCGATGGAATAGAAAGAGATGTCAATGGGAAGAGGGTAGTTTGAAGATGAATTTCACCAGCGGAAAAGTCGAAACTTCCATTTGATTAGCCGTAACTTGATGTTGAAGTTGATTCCCCATAAGGAATACATGGGATTCTGAAAATTATTATTCATCATATTTTTCAAACATCGTGTCCAGGTTAATAATAAACATAACAAAATGTTTGCACTTGCAACATGGAGAGAAATTCATACTCTTGGATACACCCAGGGTTTGTTTTACTAGCAGTGCCCATTCCGGCAATACTGAAATAAATGCACAATTGGTGCGTAATTGTATCTCCTCGCCTTAAGAATAAGGTATACACCTCAATGCCACAAAATTTGAGAGAATTGAAGCAATTGAAATCAATGCTATTCCTTGTGCAATGATTCGGCGAGTGATCAAAATCTTTAGTTCAAGAATAATTGAATGTGAAAATATGAACGGTCACCATTTGTCCAATAATCTTTTCTACAAATAAAAATTTAATGTTTAAGCTTTCTTTTGGTAATAAATTTGTCTTTATACAAAAAATTTAAGTATTTATTTTAATAAATAATATTAACAAAAATATTTCTGTGATGCCCTTTATTTATTATTGTTATCAGTGCCTTTTTCTGGAATGAAAGTTTTCGGTACTATAGAAGTTGGTGTATTGTTATTATTTGTTATTTCATTAAAATAAAATTATTTTAGTTTCATTCTCACATCTAAATGGTTACCGGTACGGCATGCTGTTGCATACCACCTGAAAAAGCACGTATTTTTATTATTATTGCATCGAAATAAATGTATAAACACAAGATCTCTCACATCTGTCATTTCAGGAAATTAGGTTCTCATTTGCATTGTAAACGAATAGCACTCACCACAATATATTTTTTTTCTACATTTCCGGTCCGCCCACCGACAGGAGACAAATTTAGTACCAGAACTTTATTTTATCCCTTTCATCAATTCTTTACAAGAATTAATGTAACAAAGAATGGACTTTTGTATGGTGCACTAAATATATAAAATGGATGTCCAATGTTGCAGAAGGAACAGAGTTTTGCCAGAATGGAGTTCCGGTGCATTCCAGCTCACTTTAAGTGCTGCCCCCCTCCAAAAAAGGGGAAAAAAGTTTAATTCACGTACTGCAACCAAATAGTTATTCGAGCAATAGATATCAATCTGGCCTGAAGATTGTTTTTCTTGTACAATTTACGATATGTTTTGTACATTACAAGATAATGCCTATTTTTTTCACATAATTTAATTGTAATGGAATTCATCTCCTGTGCCACTTCATTCCGTAGTGCATCAATTTTGTCCTTATTATAGTGCTCAGGTGATGTAAAATCATATAGCGGAGGTCTCGTTTGCACAAGAATGATTAGCTTCTGTATCGAGCTCTACTTTTAACCTTGATCCCACTGTCAAACTACATATATATGTGCTGTTAAACGATACAATGATGAGTCACATGCAGGTGATGCGCTCAGAAGAAAGGATTTGCATATGCGCAGAGCATTTTATACCAAATTCCTGGGACCTTCACTGTGTTGTCGCAACATGACTTGCAGTGACTCAAATCAAATGTTTCGTCTTGTTGTGCAGCAGCTCATTAAACGTTTCCCAAGTTGGTTTGCAACAAAAATAACTCATCGCGTCGGATCCGGTGTGCGGCTGGCCTAAGGGTGCCGTGTATACAGAAGTTTTTCTTCTGATGTTGCAGAGAAGAAACACTAGCATGAAGCAAAGTGACATGCAGAGTTTGTATGAAAAACACTCCCAGGGAAAGAAATCAAAGAAGACTAGAATGAAGAGAAGTATTTGCACAATTCAGGGATGCTGCCTCAGTGGCCAAGCACATTGAGTGATGGACTTACGATTGTTCAAGTACTATACAAAAGAACCTTCTGCTAAAATCCCTCGTGCATCTTACCCTCGATCCGTTCAGCTCGGGGCAATAAGGAAACATGGTCCACTCTCCCCCTCCCCTCCTCATGGGAGTACGGTTCACAGGAGTTGCGGGTCTGCACAGGTTTTTCATCCATAAAGAAAAACTGCACCATAAGTTCTGAAAAATTGGAACTTCATTCCAATCGAAATTTCGCTGGCTTTCCAAACTTTATTCATCTGAATAAAAACCGCATTTGCTCCCCTGATCCTTGTTCTAACACCTTCCTCTATTCAACCTTTAGTGTCACTATTCTTCCCAAGTACGTGAACTCTTTGACCTCTTCTAAATATTTTTTGTTCAATCCAAAATTTTCCATCTTTTTTACATTTATTCTTTATGATTTCAACTTTCAGTCCAACTCTTTTCCTTCTATGTCCAGATCTCTTAGTTTCTTTTCCAAATTTTGGTAAGATAATGAACAAATGTCATATGCAAAGTTCAAATCTTCAAGCTCTTTTGTGAGACAACAATTTATGCCTCTCTAGGCCTCTCTAGTTTCCTTCTGTTACCCATTTTGTTACTTCATCAGTTACCAAGAAAATATTTTTGGTCACAAAATAGATCCTTTCCTTATTCTGTGTTCCAATATTTCTTCATCTGTTGAGCTTTTCTTCCCTGTTTGTAAGGAGTACTCCCTCCTTACTTCTCTTATTTTTGTGTGCAAAAAAATGTACCTCCAATAACAATCTCATCAACCATTGTTGAAAGAGCCTTCCACTTAAGTTCCAACAACAAAGTGTTACAAGAATAATTAACACTTTGTTGTTTGAACTTAAGTGCAAGGCTCTTATGACAAAGTCATTCCACGTGTTATTTTTTTGTCCAGGTGGGTGGTTGGAAGTTTTATGTGTGAATCTGAATCCTGAAGTAGATTAGCAGTAAATTTTAGTAGGAGGGATCAGTTCACTTTAACCCACTATGAAGCATAGGTTCTGTGTAAGAATGGAAGTTCCTTTCTCTTTTAACTTTTTTTTGGTGATAACAGCAGAGAAAAAATCAAGATTACAGACCTGGCCAGGCTCTATCCTGACCTTTTTTTTTTTCAATGTAGGGAGTGCCAATTTTGCCTTTTTTGTAATTCAAAGTTCTAAGAGTTCGTGTTGCAGATTTCTTTCTGAAATGAATTTCCTAATTTTCCTTTTTCCCTCCTCACAGGTGGGTGTTGTACTGGTAGATACCCAAGGAGTCTTTGATGAGAAGAGTGCCAAGACTGAAGATGCCCTACTCTTCTCTGTAACAGCTCTCACTAGCTCTGTTCTCATTTACAATGTACAAAATGGCATAGATCAAAAGGCACTAGAGCAATTTGTGGTGAGTTCAGTAGCTTCAAAATTCTTCTAGCATGGACACATTGCTTGCTTGCTCCTTTCCTCTGGCATGTGGTTGCTACAAACATTTTATGCTATGTTCCTTGAGTATGGTGTCCCTTCCTCAGACATTTATTTTCAAACGAGAGTATAAAGATTGCCATTATAACAATAAGTGAAATTCATTAGTTGACCTAAAAAATAAAATATTTTGCATTATTATTACTATACGATCTTTGTTAATAGTAATATACATGTATCTCTTCACCATAAAAGGAATTTGTGTACCTACATTCTGTAATGGGTGTGTATTTCACAATGTTATTTTTGTGGAACAGTATGTCATTCAACTTTTGTTTGGCTGTCTCCACACTTTTGGACCACCCTGGATATATTTTTAAACCCTTCAACAGGAGTAGACAAATACAGGGCACCCAGTTGCAATGGTACCTTAAAATTTTTACCTGGCACCTAAATTTTTAAATTCAGTTCTAAAAAGGTATTTTTAATATTTTTAGTTCACTATGGAAATTTTAATTGCCTTTTTTAAAAACAATAACGAGTACAGTATCTGTTTCTTTAATGTTTGTAGTTTATATATTCCACACATATTCGCCAGGATTAGAACCCGGGACCCCTGGCATCGTACTCTGTAGTGTAGTTTGAAGCATTAGATATATATACAGATTTACCACTAGCAGATGACTTTCATGGAGAGAACTGCCTCCCAGTTTGTGATTTAACATGTTAACATGTCCTCCACAATATTTAACTCCATGAAATTCAATGTGTCTACCTGCAAATGTTCGTTTCAGAATGTGCTCATAACAAATATGATTTTTTAATTAGGGTTTGATGCACTAAGGTAAATTTTGAATTGTGAATTTCTAGCACTGCAGTGTACTGTCAAAATTGCTGTTGATGATGTGCAATGAGACTTTTATTATTATTTTTTTCAAATGAATATATCCTAATCTTTGTTGGCTTTTCCTGCAGGAGTTTCTGATTTCCATGTGTAATGAATTCATGCCATCAGATAAAACTACATTGGAGAAATGTTTGTTCTTAGTCAGAGACTGGCAGTTTGTGGATGAATATCATTCTGGAATTGACGGAGGCAAGGAATTTCTGGAGGCAAAATTTAACGTTAGTTGGTTCTTTTTTTGTTTGTATTATTTTGTTTTTATTATGTTAGTTGCTAATTTTATTTTATTTGAATTCATAAAATTTTTCTGTTTGCCATTTATACTATTTTTGGGGGTGCCATTTATATTATTTTTGGAGGTGCTCCTACCTAGGAAGAATGCAGAGGGGGTAAGCTGAAAAAATAATTTGAGGGTGCATTAATTAATTATACCACTAAATACCTAACAAGAAATGCATGTTTTGTCTAAAAGAGCATTTTTATCTAGTTTTCAGGGCCTTCCACATGGCGCAGTGGTAGCGTCATTGCCTTGTAATCAAGGGGTCCTGGGTTCGATACCCGGTGGAGGCACAAGTGGTTCGGATCCCACTTTAAACTGTAGGTCCAGTCCCGATTAGCCTTACTGTGCATAAAGTGGACTTAAAACACCAAATCACAATCACACAATCTAGTTTTCTTGTTTGTTGAGGACGGGAGAGCTTATACTCTTCCCCCAATCACAGGCAGTAAGCCACTAAGTTTTCTTTCCCAGCCTTTCTATTTATAAATTCATTCCAACCGGGAAAATTATATTACAGTAATATTATAGTGATTTATTATTATTTGTCAATAATTTTCAGTACTAGAACTTCATTTTGAAGCAGGAAAGTAATAATTTTACTGCTGGCATATCTGTGTTCTGTAAAAAGAATGGAAATATCCTTAAACTGTAAATTATACCTATACAAGTTTAAATTTTTAAAAAATGAAACTGGTCTTGTGCTTTCATTAAATATATATTTAATAGTACATGTTGTTTCTAATATTAGTTTAACCCCTTATGTGTGAAAGTTTCTGAACAAGTCAGTACTGGAAAATGGAGGGTTTTTTCTTCAGAAAAATCCATTTCATCACTCTTTCTTCTTCCTATTCTTTTTCAGATTCACATTTGCTGTCACTGCTTTCAGAGGTCAACAACAAGTGCATCTCGGGTTTTCCAATAGCATAGTGGTAACATTGTTGCTTTGTAGTCAAGGGGTCCTGGTGGAGGCACATAGCACAGTGGTTCGAATCCCACTTTGAACTATAGGTCCAGTTCCGATTAGCCTACATGAGCTAAATTGGACTTATTGAAAAACAGTGTAATTCAATGTTTGCATCATGGAAATTTCGTTTTTGAGCCTTATTTCGATTTTCTATTATACACGAACTACACTGCACATCATCAGACTTTCCTTACATCTACCTTATATGCTCTTTCTTGTTCTTTTTTCATCTTCTTCTTCTACTATTGTTTTACTACAGCTTGTATAATCTCACCTAACATGATTGCTATGTTCTCAACGTCTGGGTGTATAAATATGCCACCCACAGTCAAATATATAGTCAAAAGAAAACACAAAGGTTTTATATATATTATAAAAGCAAGGAGGGCCAAAAGGGCTAAATAAAAATCAAAGAAGGAGAAAGGAAACACTCACCAGACAGTGGGAAAAATTCGAATTTTCGCTAACTATATCATAGCATCTTCAGCATAGATCTCTTCCTTTCCATGCTGAAGATGCTACGATATAGTTAGCGAAAATTCAATTTTTTTTCACTGTCTGGTGAGTGTTTCCTTTCTCCTTCTTTTATTTATATATATAATAAAAATCAAATTTCTGAAGCCCCCCACCCTTGACATTTTGTACATTTCAAAGAAACTTACCTTATCTGTTGTTTATTTTAGTGGATTAAGTTAACTGTTTTAGAGGATTCCTCATTGCACCATATACAAATTGCCAAGATTATGAATGCTTTTAATCCTTTTTCATTCATTTATTGTTCATATTACATGTCTTCTCTTTTTCTTTGTTTCATTATTTATATCCTCTTTATTTGGATGGGTAGATTAATTCAAACTCTATTGGTATTGGCCAATGTAGGAATATCAGTAACATTTTTGATAATCTTATCAGTGTAACATTTCTATAAATAGTCTGTACATTGGTGCAAAATTCTGCCATTTTGTTATTATTTTGTCTGAATGCAAAGGTATAATTCATATGTCCTGGTATTGTAAACCCATTGGAGTCACCTGGTCACATAGACCATGGGGAAACAAATGCTGATGAAAAAAAAAAAGTGTTTGAATTTTCAGCACCAAGTGGAATTGTGGCTCCTCATTCTGGTACACGGTGAACAACATCCTGGGAAACACTTTGTTCAACCATTGATCACATTGTCTTACGCTTCCACGGGGTCATTTACATTGACAAGAGTGCATATTGAACACTGCTGTACAGTGGGATCCATGACTATTACCTTGCAAATTGTCCCATCACTATGTTTGTGCACTTTATTTAACCCAATAAGAGCTTCAAGAATTAAAAAAACAAAATCAAAACAAGAGGTTGACAACTTCTGCACCAGCATACATAAAAATCCATTGCTTAAAAACACAAAGGATGTAAGAGAAAAATTGATGAAAATAGTCATGGACAATTTGCCGAGCAATACTAGTAGCTCCCACTGTACCAATATAAACTCAAATTACTGGTTGTTGCTACTTCAGCACCACATTGCACCTGGTATTGAAAATTTCAAATCTTTTTTTTTCCATTAGCATGTGCTTCCCCATGGCCTCTATACCAAGTTTCACCACAATATGATGTTTCAAGAGGACTCTAGAGGGTTCTGAGTAGCAGAACTTTATTTGTGGACACCCGTACATTTACCTAGGGATGTGCCGAAGCCGATTACAGATGTATGAAAATCGGCCGAAATTGACACATCGGCATCGGTATCGGAATCGGCAAAAATCCGATATTTAAACCGGTACAGATTATACTAGAGTTTTTACCTTCTAATAAGTTTTATATTCTAGTTTTGTAAGATTTATTGAAAATTTGTTTATGATTCGTCATTATTGTAGAGTTTTTGTAATAAAATTATTGCAAACTCATTCAGAGGATCAACCTGCTGCTGTTGTATTGGAAATTCAAAAATGAGTATTCAAACCTGAGCAAGTCCTGAGAAAATACTTGGGCATACCTGCTGCATCAGTATTCAGTGATTGAGTGTTCAGTGTTGCTGAACAGATTTGCGATAAGAGAAGAAGTAGGTTACTTCTTGAAGTGCTTCCAAATCTCGTGTTTCTGAAGTTGAATCTGGCAGAACAGGAATTTATTTTGCATTTCAAAGACTGCTTGTGTACTAATGTTTAATCTCTTGAGAATCTATGTTGTTCTCAAAGGTTCACATTTTGTAGATGCAAATGTACTTTCGCATCTCTTGAGAATATATATGTATATACATATGATATGCAATAGAAATGTACATAGCAAATTTATTTTTGTCATACTGAAAATAACA
Organism: Lepisma saccharinum; assembly: GCF_977018435.1. Classification (NCBI taxonomy): domain Eukaryota; kingdom Metazoa; phylum Arthropoda; class Insecta; order Zygentoma; family Lepismatidae; genus Lepisma; species Lepisma saccharinum. The sequence goes on along the minus strand of NC_139234.1, from coordinate 72,584,496 downwards.
TCCCATTTCTGTTTAATAATCTTATGTATCGGAATCGGTTAAATATCGGCATCAGTATCGGTTCCAAAAATTATCGGTGAGTACATCGGCATCGGTAAATTTTCAGCTTCGTCACATCCCTACATTTACCCTAAGTTTAAAAGGGATAAGAGATGAGCTCTGTAAATATTACATATCAAAGAAACTCTGTAACACAGTGTAAATGGTAAAAATTTAGGACAGAACCAATTCTAGAACATACGTATTGGATACCATGGCAAGAACAATACAGTGAAATCTCAATTTTACGTTTTTCAGGCAACCAAGCTGTAAAAACTTAATATGCGGGAATTGTAAAATCGAGGAAAATTTTACAGCATTTTGCTATGTTGGGATCATCATGATTAAATGTATAATGCGGGAAAATGTAAAATCCAGTAAAGTAAAATTGGGGTTTCGCTGTATTCTACTACAGGGAAAATGAATGATTTGAAGTGCAAGAAGAGGGAAGAGACCTCACTTATTTCAGTGAAGTGGTACTTCCAATCTAGATACTGCTTGATATGCCAATCTAGATACTGCTTGGAATGGACATGTCATTGTTCATGACTGATAATGGATGCCCTGTCAGAAAAGAAAATGTGACTGTGAGAAAGAAGTATAATCAGTGTTGCAAAAGAACCCTCCCCTCTCAAAAATTCTGGGTGAATGCAAAGAAACTTTTCTACTGTTCCTTATAATATCTATCAAATGTTTGGTTCAGTTATTTGAAACATTGGCATTTGTTTTTCATCCACAGATTTTTAATGAAAGCAATGACAATACAAGCTATGTTCGGAAGTGTATCAAGGATATGTTCAAGGATGTCGCTTGCTTTCTAATGAGCCATCCTGGAAAGATGGCCTCAAGAAATCAGTTTGATGGAAAGTTAGCAGGTAAGGTCCAATTTGATTTGAATAGAAAAACTTCAAACAATTGGATGTGGTCCATTTAAAAACTGAGATGCAAACAACACCAGATATTTTGTGATGCTTCAAGATGATTTCGAGAATAAGACTCACCACACCAAGACTTACTGTCCAGTAGGTTCTTATTTCTCAAGACTGGGAAATTAGAGTGTGAGGTGTATAAAAATGCTGTGTAAATTAAACTACTATTGTATTAAAAATTGTGAAGACTCGAATTTGGACTCCAATTAAGAATTAACCAGTAGACCTACAAAAAAAATTAGTTATATCAAAATTCAGTTTATTCAATTCTGTGTTAAGTTATGGCAACCATTTTTTTGAGTGTGCCTTCAATTTTTTATCGTTAAATTAAAAATTAACCAGTAAACCTACATAAAAATGCATTACACCAAAATTTAGCTTTATCAATTCTGTGTTAACCTGTGGAAACCCAATTCTTTTTCAAGTATACCTTCAATTTTTTATCGTCGTGAGAACAAAAGAATGACAGTTTTTTTGGTGATTTCTAAATGACTGCTCTGTTTGAAATTAAAAGAAAACAACTTGTTTTTGGACAATTTAGAAAATCTGAAAATTGAGAATTGTATTCAGAATGTTTCTACCTACACTGTATGTAAAGTGCATCGTGATCAGACTACAATTTTTTTATTTATTGAATTTCGAAGAGACTGGTCATTTGGAAATAACAAAATGTTTGTTCACATGACGATAAAAAATTGAAGGCATACTAAATAAAAAATTGGTTATCATAGCGTAATGCAGAATTGAATAAGGTAAATTTTGGTGTAATGCATTTTTATGTAGGTCTACTGGTTGATTTTTAATTGAAGTCCAAACTTGAGTATATCCATAATTTTTAATTCGATAGTACTTTGTTATGAGATCTATTCAAACATGTTGAAGGTCAGGTTTGTCCGATTATTTATAAATGGGTTATAAAAATTTAATGTGTGAAAAACTTGTGACTACTATTTGAAGACTGGATTCAAGATTGCTGCGAGATTAAGGGAGAATTCACACCGAAGAAACACGTGACACGAAACACGTGTCGCTTGGAAGCCAACACTCAGTAATCAATGCAACCTTTCAAACCAAAGAGACACGGCAAGATGCACGTGTCGTGTGTCGCTTACGTGCCTCTCGGACTGTGCCGTTTTCTCAATACCATGCATCGCATTGCTTCAGTTTGTTGTTCGCGCATGCACAGTGAATGCTTCATTCCAACGAGCTGTATTTAGACTCTAGAAGAGAGCACAACCGGCATTATGTTTGAACCTCTAATTTGTTGATATAATAAAGTATTGATATGTACAATGTTTTAACAATGTTTTAAGATTTAAACACAATGTTCATTTCGCTTAATCAAGTTTTTTGATGCAGTTATCTATCGGCTCTAATTTGCCTTCAACATCGTGAAAAGAGGCCGTGTTTTGGCCATTTACCTGACTGCTTTTATTTGAAAAGGTCATCTTATGGAGGCACTTTAGTCCAAAATATATTAGTCAACATGGTAAAGTACTCTAGTGCATTGTTTTTCAACCGCCGGACCCTGACCCAATACCGTGCCTTCCAGTGGCGTGCGGTGACATTTAAACTAGGGTACGCAACATGGGCCAACCGAAATGGATTATGGGGGCCAGAACCCCCCCCCCTCCCTCCCTGGCCATCATGTTATTCAGAAAATAACTTCTTTCTACAATTTTATAATGGGAAATTTCTTATTCTTGTATCAATATCCAAATGTAACGAGGTAAAATATATGTATGATATTTTATATTCGCAAATATATTCTGATAGTAGCTACGTAGAGTCCAACAATTCAACTTCGATTATTTCCTTTATGCAGTGTGATGAATATTGAACGGGAAGGAAATGGCACAATCATTTTCCGTCCTTTCAAATTTCATGTGATAAATTGGATAAATCTCAGTATCTACTATTTCACAACACCTTTTGCAGAGGAAACCAACGAATAAGGCCAACAATAAAGTTTCACTGTTTTTCTACTCAGTCAATCACTCTGTAGAGATATTTTTTCTTCTTCTCAGAAATCAAAATGCCTAATATTCTGCTTACCATCCTTCACAACTCTTGCCTGAAACAATTCTTCCAACTCACGGACAGACCTTCCATTTCAGATTGTTTACACTTTTTTCGAAAATTCCGAAAATCTTCATATTCTTCTTCTTCTTTGAAAAGAATAGGAGAAGAGATCTTTTCCTTTCTCTCTCTCAACTCCTCTTTCCTCTCCGTCCTTCTCTTCTCCTTCTTCTTGACAGAGAAAGAGAGAGAGAGGTGTGGTAGGAGAAGGACGATCCTTTTCTCTCTCTCTCTCTCTCTCTCTCTCTCGTGAGAGAGGGAGAGAGATGGTAGCTATCCTCCCCTCTCTCTTTCTCTCTCTCTCAATGAGAGAGAAAGAAACAGGAGAGGGATGGGGATTTTAGAGAGAGAGACAGAGAGAGAAAATGAGAGACAAGAGAAAGAGGAGAGAAGAAAGAAGAAGGTTGCGGCCCGGGAGAAAGAAGTAAAGAGAAAAGATCTCTTTCTCTCTCTGAAGAGAGAGAAGAAAGAAAGAGAAACTCTCTCTCTCTCACTCTCTCCTCCCTAATATCCCTCTCTCTCTCTCTCTCTCTCTCTCTCTCTCTCTCTCTCTCTCTCTCTCTCTCTCTCTATCTCTCTCACTCACACACTCTCTCCTTCCTAATCTCTGTCTCTCTTTTCTCTCTCTCTCTCTCTCTCTCTCTCTTTCTCTCTCTCTCTCTCTCTCACACACACACACACTCTCTCTCTCTCTCTCTCTCTCTCTCTCTCTCTCTCTCTCTCTCTCTCTCTCTCTCTCTCTAACCAGAGAGAGATGCTCTAAGAGAGAAAGAAAAATATATCTCCCTCTCTCTCTTCCTCTTTCTTTCTTCTCTCTCTCTCTCTCTTTTCCCTTATCCAGAATGTCATCAATAACTCCCAGTCCCCCTATTTTATCACTTCACAGCACGGACAAACAACAGAGATCCTGTAATGTAAATAATATGAACGAAACACTCGCTGCAAATTTCACAAAACAGAAGAAAGCAAAAGTCAACCTCCCAAGGTACGTTGTGTCCTGTCCGCTATGCCCGAAAACCACGCGTTCTTGTGGACGAATGAATCGGAGTTGCCAGTCGACAAAGTATTTTGTAGAAGGGAGATAATTAAGGACAAGTAGAAAATACGTCAGCATACATCCCAGAACACTTCAAAACCTAAACTACCGTACATCAATTTGCAATGTCTTGCGGGAGGGAGGGGCTCATTCGAATCCCATTGTAAGCATTGTGTTTTATTATGTTTTTCTTTTATCATTCATTCATATCGTCGGATCAACAATCAACACCCATGCTATGGAACTCAAAGGAAATGTTGATCCCGAAAGGAGATAAACACATACTCTCATACTCTGAGAATTGTGCGAAACTTGCCTCCCTATACAAAAAAAAAAAACAAAAAAATGCTAGTGTAACTTTAACCTCACATAAATATTTTATATGTGATAGGTTACGTGTATATTAAATATGATCTTCCAACACTACATATTCTTGCCCTCCTCTCTGATTCCTGTATCACTTTTTATAATGTATTTTTATTGCAACCCAACAGTGATCTATCTACGCGTGGCTGCTAAATGCTAGTAAGCTAAGCATTCCAAAAAAAATATATGTTGACTACTGTCAACACTGCATATGCTGTCAAAATCTTGGGTACCCTCGATGCTTAGAACCTTGAAAGAAGTGAGAGAGAGGGTAAGCGTGGGCAGACCCAAACACGTGGTCAGGGCTGATATGAGCCAAGGGGGTTACCTTCCGAATTTCTAGGGTACCAAGCAGAAGAAACAGCGTCTTTCTGCGGAAATCAGCAGGAACGTGGATCGGGTGGGTGCCGAAGTCACAATCGGGATCATTCGGGGCTGCCTTCAGGAAGGCAGCAGCGTGTTCATTCGGAAATTGGAATTTCTTGCAGTGGAACTGCTTTCGGAGCGATAATTGAATTTTCATGTTCGGGGAAGATGAAAAAAATGTTTATTTTTTCTTACTGTGTTGTGGGTACGCAGTGCGTACCTTGTGTATCCCGAATGCACACCGCTGGTGCCTTCATATCAACTATACTGAGCACCGAAATGTTCTGCTGAAACTGGTTGACAACTATCATAATCCCAATATCATATTTGAGTTGTGAGTTTTCGTTTTTTAAGTCCATTTTATGCACAAATAGACTGATCAGAACAGAACTGGATCTGCCCGGTGCCTCCCCAGTTAACGAACCCGGGATCACTTAATTACAAGGAGACGACGTTACCACTTTGTCTTCCATATTTTTATATGTGTCAACAATCCTACACACGTAATCAAACTATTATTACTCTTATGATTATGCTAGAATTTATTTATCAATATTTAATTTCATAGGTACATGTTAATTCATGCATAAAATCTTAAATACTGTAAAGATTTACGAGGAAAATTCTTCGGCTAAGGGCATTGACTTAAAAAAAATACCGTGACATGGTTTCACGAAGGTTGAGAACCATTTCTCTAGTGTTTAGGTATTCACTTTATTCTGGCTGAAAAGTCTAGCGTATACAGTTTTAAGTCAGTGCATATTATTTCTCAGTTTCTCGTGCACAACATGCCTCTCCCAAGTTTCAATAACTTGCACAAATTTTACAATGCAATTTACATGTAACAATGTCTCTTGTTACGTTATTTTCGGGTGACTAATAAACTGATTAATGCAATTATATCGGTACCATCATGCAAACTGAGCAAAGAAACCAGTGTCGCTTGCCGCGTGCATCTTGTCTCTTGGGTGTGAAACACTTGTGTTGCATGTCACATGTTGTGTGTGGCGTGTTTCTTCAGTGTGAATTCTCCCTGAGACTTTCCCTTTTTTTTGACACAGAGAACAGTGCTCTTAAGAAAATATTCCAGAGTAGAAAAGTAGGTGCTCTAAAAGTGAGCATGTTTTGTATGAATAAAGTCCTCCCTCATACAGTTTCTGACCTAACAACTTATCATAGCATGGCAACTTTTTTATGACGTGACAACACATTCTCACTACTGAAGCACACTCATAGAGGGAGCAAGTTCTCAGCTTTTTATTCATTTGAAATGAAATATGTGCTATGAGAGAGAGTAGACGAGATGAGACTATGTAATCTCTAATTGAATGTAATTGTAGTCAATTTTGAGAAAGCTAAATGAGAAATGCTTTACATTATTGCACTAACCACTAAAAGAAATAAGAAGTTAATGCACTTTGTACTCTATCATATACCTTACTTCAAATGTAATGCATTACTTTCTTTATTTGCAATTTCATTACTGTAATATTTCCAATTTGTATTCTTCCATTGATAACATTCCCACCACTTCTACTAAGGTTGAAAATGCTAGTCATTCAACTATGTGGATATCTAGTTTCATATTTAGTGCAATGCTTACAAGTCTGAATGTGGGACCTGCATGACTGGAGTGTCTATATTCTTTGAACGTATATTTGAAGTATGGATTTACATCTGTGAACTTGAAATACAAAGTTGATCACTTGGTCATAATGCTGCAAGGGGAAAAAATCTGCAACCTGAAAGATTGAGTATGGCTGTTGCATTATTATACAAATTAAACTCTGTAGTGTAACATCCTTTTGAGGGCCTAGTGGCACTGGACGACATGTCAGCACACAGAATCCAATCACTACTGTTTTCTGGCTTTACAGACTAGAACCTGTTATTTTTTCAAGAAGCACCCCAATTGTCCTCATGATGCTGGGTCAACACCAAATTTTATTTAGCTCCCACTGGGAATCGAACCAGGTACCACTTCCAGCAAAGGGAAGAGCGCTGTTCATTTGGCTATGTGGGAGTCCACAGTTATTATATAATAACAATATGTTTTCACATGATAAAAATATTTGTATTTGTATTGAAGTAATTAACACTAAATGAAGTTAGATATAATGAAACAACAGTATTTTCTTTATCCTGTGTTAACCATGTGGAGGTTGCAAGAACTGTGTACTCTGCTACAAACACTTCATTCCTTGATGAATTCTATCTTGTGAACTGCACTTGTGATGTAATTGAAGCCCAGATTGTTCTAAATTTATACAAATTATAAAATAATGTTTCCTTTTATTTGTTGTGTTTGTTCATCACAAGATCTATTAAATTGTTTCACTTATAGTTTTAAAAGAGAATGAAGTTTCTACAATACTGCCATTTGTTTTCAACTTTAGATTTGGAAGAGGACTTTGTTGGTGATATTCAGAGCCTTGCAACATACCTCTTTGGACTAGAAGACACAAATTCTGCAAAACTAACATGCCAGAAATTGTTTCAACTCTATACTTCATTCAGTGGGAGAAAGATAGCCAACTTCAAGGATTTTATAACGGTATGTTAGTTACCATTACCACTTAATCTAAATATTTGCAGATTGTCTGTGTTAATGTAGGTATTTTATATTGAGCGCTAATGTAAAAAATAACCTCTTCTGACTGATATTTCTTTATTCGTTCAATGTGTCAGCATATACACACATCTCTTGTCAAGATCAAAAAATGAATTAAATTTATGATAATTTTGAGGTGCTCATGGTTGGTATAGTCTCTGGGACTGTTCAGATGCTGAAATGTTGTTCACTTTGTAAGACTCAAAGAATGTCATACAGTCTAACTTCTACCAGTAATACCAACAAATCCTACCTTCACATCCTATGGATCAGTCCTGAGCAATCCAGCATATCTAGGAGGGTTAGAGTAAGTATCCCCTAAACTGAGGGATGTCAGCTAAGGGAGTAAACCCCAAAAGAGCAGGGATTGAGCCCAATGTCAGCACCCTTGTCTCAAAAAAATAACCTTTCACTAAAAGAGCTTAATTACAGAATGCCAGGTGTAATAATGGAAGAAGACCTATGCACATGAAAACCAATTGAACAACAATTGTGTGTCCAAATTAAGGCATACATACAGTGTCCCATGCTTAGGCAGCTGCAAAGCTTGCACTCATCTGCCATGGGGCATTGGTTGGTTCAGACACAAATCGCTTCAGTCGAGATGTTCATCCGAACACATCCCAGCTAGCATCCTGATCAAGTTTAGCCCAGTTTAATTCATGCAGGCTTTTTTTTTTTTTTCGTTAAAACCCACCTCGCGAAAACTTAGTCAAAAGGTGTTTGTTTGTTTCTTAATCAGAAAATTTTGTAAATTTCTGCTTTGAATTAGGACTGATCCAATACAGATGCTGATGATTCTGTATCAGAAAGTATTGGTTGAATTTTAATCATTAATACCTGTTGATGCTCTTGTGGAGTCTGCATGCCTCAGAGTCCACAAAAATAATGTGCAGCATTTTCGAAATGGAGTTTATGATTAAATGATTATTTCGCTTGAAATTGTAAATATTTTAAAGTAAAAAAATAAAGTATAAGGGGTGTGTAGTTAGAGCCTCACACTTTCTTGATCATGCCTGAAGGTGGGGATGATGTGATCAGCACCATGCCCCTAGCTGCCTTTACCCCACTTTATATGACACTGGGTGAGCACTGGAGCCACTTAAACAGGTGGAAAATATTCCCGGTTCTCTCTCTCTCCCAGGAATCTTGCAGATGCCCTAATGACTGAGCTACCACGGCAAGTATTTCTGTAAATATTTTAGAGAAAAAACCTGGTAGTTTGGTTTATACCTGATACAGTATAGTCCTAATAGAAAATATATATTTTAAAATTTATAAATATCAACCTCTTTAGGTTGTTTCAATTTCAAAGTAATATCATCTGTATCAATGAGAATCAGTAAAAGTATCTGCATTTGGTTGAAATGTTTCTAAGTCACAGTGTGTTTTTCAGGTAATTTTTCCCATATCATAATGAAAGTGTATTGTTTGCAGATAAAAATCGGCCTTCAAAGTGTATAAGAATGAAATATACTTGTTGCCTTATTTAATACCCAGTAAGGCATGCATACTTGTCCAAAAGTTGCCTGACTGCCCTGAAATGTTTCAAAGTCCAGAAATTGTTAATGTGGCAAAATAAATCTTTTAACAGTACTTTGCAAAGAGCTGGGCAATGACACAAAAATTAATATTTCTCGGAATCTGCAGCAAAAATGTGATTGTGTCACCAGAAAGAGATTTACACAGTTCGAGACTTACATCCAGTGGCGATGTAGAGCAGTTAGTTAGGTGCAAGTACATCAGTTTTGATTTTATGACATTAGTTGAGTAAGAACTTTAGTAATGAAATAATTAAATAATTTTGTTTCAATATGTTTGTGGCATTAATTAAATGTGGAGTTTGATTAATATCTTTATGTGCTCAGCTGCTTTCAATTTTTTCTCCCTCTGACATTTCAAGATATGTGGTTAAACCATTGAAACCATCTTCTGCCACTGTCAAAATTAGTGTGTGTTTTATTTTCACAGTTTATTGAGTTGTTTTTTTTGTGCTGTTATTACGATAAAATGATGAAAAGAGAAGAAAATGAGATGCAGAGGGTGTGACTAAATATCGAGAAGACAATTCAGTCAATCTATCTCACTAATCAATTACTTTGATAAATGCTCTCGGTTAAATATGAAGTCTTGATTGGCACATCCAATATATATATAGCCCCAATCCCACCACTCACTCACTCACTGACATAAATGTTCTCCATGAAGGAAGCCCCGGAGGCGAAAAACGCCTGATTACGACCCCCCATGAAATCGTCCCAAAAGGCCGAGAAAATTCAAAAATCGCTCAATCGGCCCTTCCTTAAGGGTGAAAATGCCCTTTTCTCACGTCCTTAGCAACCGTTGCCACGGGCATTTCTTTTGCACACATTGTTTCCTCCAATTCTTAATTGTCGAGATACATTATATTTCTCACAGATCAATAGCACACAGATGAATCAACTCATGACTTTGAAATGGTGCCTGAAACAAGGGTGACATCTACATGATAAGGTGACATCTACATGATAAGGAGTTTCAGCCCAGATACAATTCCGTATATATTGTTATACTCAATGCGTAAATATCTACATCGTGCTTGTTTTAACTAAATGTTTAGGGTGTATAATGACATGCAATTCCTTAGAGCTTACCGTGCCTGTTGTTGTCCATGGAAACGGACGTTGCTAGGGAACTTAAAGAATGTTTATTTTCACCCCGACTCTACTGTAAGGGAATTATGCTAGACTCATCAAATTTCAAAATGCGAGCATCAGAATTTATTACAGAGGCAAGGTAGACAAAAGAGGGGAATGACGGAAAACAGTTATTATCCAATTACGTTCAAAAATGTGAAAATGACAAAAGAAGTAAATATAACATTTTCAATTTAGTGTCGCAATTTAATTCGTAAAAGCAAAAAATCCAACTAATTATCTTGAAACGGTTATTACTTACTCAGTTCATTATTAAGAAAATAGACAATAATAGTTTGAATATTTGTACCTTATTAGAGCCCATACACACATAAAGCTACATTCTAAACTTTTCAAACTTATACATATGTTCCCCATCATCCAATACAACATGCAGACATTTTCAAAGTCATATATGAAGAACCCCATCGATAACATGATTCCTCCCTCAACGTGGCCGAAGGTCACGCATGCGAGGGTACAAGACGTGGCCAAAGGCCACGTCGAAAGTACGCGAGTCATTTTATGTATATACCTGTCAGAATTCAAATGGATGTTATAGCTCAGTAGTAGGCTACAAATATATATTGAAAAGAAATACCAGCTTACATATGCTGAGGAATAGCGTTTATGTTCAAACAATTATAGGCATTTTTATGCAAATTATATTGATAAAAAACAAGGAAAAACAAAAGTTACAACAGCACCAAATTATGCATTTGTTAACAAGAACATTTATAACATATAAATGTTATTTATATGAAGAAAATATTTCTTTATTATCTCCTTGTGAGGTAGAGTAAGTCTTTTTCTTAATATTTTGGCATGCATCACTTCCACATCTGAGTATACTCAATGTGTCAATTTCTTCAACCAGGTTTACAAGATAGCTTCCATTCTTCAATTTTTAAAACTCCACATATGGTCAATTCACATCCAAAATGCAGAAGATATTTCTTTCACTTTAAGTCTTATTTCTCAAAACATTCATTTCAGGTAATGAATTATTCATCTACTAGCTTGATAATGCAGGTGCAAGCAGATAATAATTTCCTGCTTCCAATTTTTAAACTTGGCACTTTTCACATGTTCCAAATCTCACACAAGGTGTTGAATAGATTATAAATTATATGCACGCATAATTCAACATTATTTAATTGATCACAAAATTCCATTCAACAAACTATAATGAACTCCATTTATACAAGACAAAACACAATCTCCTTTTATCAACATCTTGACAACTTCAAAGGTGTTATAAACCATACAGACTATTTACGCAATAAGCGTCACACATACGACATTCCCCCGCGTCGATGATTTTTTGCATTAGCAAAATTTTGGTTTTATTTTTTTTACTTCTTTTAACCATAATCACTCAAATCCAATCTGTCAGGTGGTTTTCTTTGCCTCTGACTTCTCCGTAACATTCTTGACTCTGCTGCTTCACGTCTATCTAAATCTATGTTACCTCTTGCAGCTTCTTCCACCACTTCATGATTGTCTCCTCTCTCATAATCCTTAAACGTATCATTCTCATCTAAATATCTTCCTTCGTGGACTTCTGAAGATGCGTCATTATTCTTATCGCCTGTTTCATCACTACAATTATGATTTCCTCTATCACTTTCTCTCACATTCCTCCATTTTATCTGGTTTCCATGTACTAACTTAACATCTTTTCCAACTTTAATATACCAAGTATATGTCCCTGCTCTCCGGACAACTTCACCTTGAACATAGGATGCACCACTGGAATCTCGGTTGGCAAGTTTCACCCAAACTTCGACACCTCCTCTGGTATCCTCGCGTTTGTTTTTATCAGAAATATCCTGCAACCGGTCTACATCATCTTTCGGTCTCGGCTCAAATGCATACATCATTTCAGCAGATTTCAAATTAACGGTGTTTGGAGCCATTCGGATACTACAGCCCCTGGCCAAATTATTAGATGCACCTCCAAGTTTTAGGCAAAATTTTAAGGATATGTTGTTATCTCGTCTAATTTTTTTGTTATTCTCTATTTTTTGTTTTTTATTTTATTATATGAAATATTACATTGATTGCATGTGAACCTTAACAAGAAACAGCAATTACTTGATACATTAATAATTACAAATATAATGTCTTACTGTGTTTCTTAAATATTAGCTATACAATACAATGACTGGCAGTCAATTTTAATATTTGGTTGAGCTGCCTTTGGCCTTTATCAGTGCTTGGATTCGTCTTGGCATACTATCAACGCATGTTTGCACTGTCTCTTTCATATGAGGATGGTGATTCTCCACTTGAATTATTTTTTCAATTAGGCCAATTCTCGTCATAATTGTTTGCTTTGGCACTTCTTTTTTCACTAGGTACCAAACATTTTCAATTGGGTTCATATATGGAGAGTTTCCTAGCCAGGGCAAGAGAGGGACATTTTCACTCTGTAGAAACTGTTTTATTGATTTTGCAGTATGGCATGAGGCTCATCCAGCATGAATACGAACGGTTCTCCATTTGGGAACTATTCTCTACTTGAGGTAGCAACTTTCTTCTAAGCACTTCCCTATACTGTTCTTGCCTCATTGTTCCTTGAACCAAATACAGATGTCCTTTACCTTTGCCACTAACGACTGACCAAATCATAACTTTTATCGGATGTTTGACAGTCAGCACAACACAATCAGGATTGTATATTTCACCTGGACGTCTTCTCACAAACTGAAATTTATTCCCCAAGATTTCAAACGTGCACTCGTCACTAAAGCAAACACATCTCCAAAAGTTCAAATCTTTTTCTTTGTGAGTTTTTGCCCAACGAAAACGTTTATGAATCATAGCAGGGGTTAATTTTGGCTTCTTAGCAGGTCTGAGTGCCTTCAGGTTCATATCAGAGAGCCTACGCCTTACTGTTCTTTCAGATGCACAAACACCACTATATTCAAGTTTATCTTTAAGTTCCTTTGTACTCTCAAATCTATTCGTGAGGCAAATGTTCTTCAAACAGCATAAGGATCTTGGAGCAAAAATTATTTTACGCACACATCTGTCCTTCCTTTGTGGCTCACACTGTCCACCATGTTCAATTTACTTCTTTATTCGCCTCACAGATGCTTCAGACACATCAGATCTTCGAGAAATCTCTCGATTGGAGAACATTTTAGTCTTTATTAGTGTCTTAATTTCAGCAATCTTTCTCGGTGACAAGTTACTTTTTTTTTACCCATGACTCCCTAATGTTAATAATTAAATTTAAAAAATATACTGACAGTGTACAAAAACAATATCACTGCAAAATTTAGCACAAATACGATTCACTATTCGCAAGACGCCCTCCTCTCAACTCAGCTTGAATTGAACTGCGGCATGTTTGTTCAATAACAATGATATTTGGTGTTGGCGGTATTGTTTGTAACAACAGTACCTCCCCTTTTTTCATATTGTTCATTACGATAATCAAAGTTCAGCCACAAAGAACCCTATTGCAACATTTTTAATGGGAAAAGTAAGCGAACTGTTAAAAGTGTCCACTGTTTCGAATTACATTACTTTGTATTATTATTACTATTACTATTGTTGTTATCAATGTTTTGCAAGATAGTGCTTTGTACATATTACTCGTATTTGCCAGGGTTCAAATAATGTTCAGGAAACTTTTCAGATAACCAATCGTCAATTTTGTATAATTTTCTCCTTCAAAACTCTTATTTTCAAAAAAAAGATGTGGTGCGTCTAATAATATGGCCAGGGGCTGTATGTAGCACATCTAGCAAAGCATTATTTAAATCAAAATGCTTGTCATCTCTTCTAGTTTCGTACAATTTACATCTCAGAACACTTTTTATAATTTGTACGTCTCTCTCAGCTTGTCCATTACTAGCCGGATGATAAGCTGGTGAATGCATCAAAGCAATCCCTTGATCTACACAATATTCCTTGAATTCTGCAGATTGGAAAAGAGGACCATTATCCGTAACTAAGGTGTATGGCTGATTATACCTTGAACTTAGTCTCAACATAAATCCTTTTACATCCCTGAATGATGTAGAAGAACTTCACATTCTGGCCATTTAGTAAATGCGTCAACAACGAGAAGCAACACTTTTCCTTGAAAATAGAAGAAATCCATGTGTGCTCTCTCCCACGGCTTAGTTACTTCCTTCCAATCATTGTATTCTTTCTTTTTGGTGTCAGGTTTTACAGCATTACAAACGTTGCACGATTTTACGTGATCTTCAACGCATTTGTCTATACCAGGCCACCAATATCTTTTACGCAATAGTAACTTCATCTTAACTATGCCATCGTGATTCTCATGAGCTTTCTCCAAAACTTGTTGCCTCATTGAATTAGGTACAATAACTAGAACTCCAGAGCAATATATCTTCTTCACATTGTAGTTCATTTCTTCTTCTTCTTCTCAGCACTTCGAATTCACTTGCATCTATATTTGGATCCTTAATCTTAGATTCTGGCCAACCTTCCATAACGTACCTTTTGACCTGTTTCAACATCACATCTTGTTCTTGCAAAGTTCGGAAGACATCTTTCAGATGATCCGTGAACTTGATTGCATTTACAAACTGAATCCCATCGATATCAACTGTTTCCCCTTGCAATGGCAACCTCGACAACAGATCCGCTACTTCAACATTCTTCTTGTACACAATTTCATATTCATAATTAGCCAAGAACAAACACCAACATTGAATCCTGGATGAAGCCATAATGGGTATAGCCTTTCCATATTGAAGTAGTTGTTTGTCGGGTAGTGAATCAGTCCATATTTGAAATTGCTTTCCATAAATATATTTTCTAAATCTCTTCACGGCAAATATAATTGAAAGAGCTTCCTTTTCATGATGAGGATAAGCCATTTCATGTTGCGAAAGAGTAGTAGATGCACATTCTATTGTTTTCAATTCACCATTAATTCTATGGCACATCTGAGCTCCTAGTCCATAGCTCGAAGCGTCACATATGATTACTGTATCCTTGCTAGGATCAAACAGAGTTAAAGTTTTGGATGACTGCAGTGCTTCTTTGGCCTTTTTGTACTGACTTTTACAGTCATCACTCCAATTCCAATGCACATTCTTCTTTAATAAATTGTACAAAGCTGGAATCAGTATAGTCATATTTGGAATGCACCTTCGAAAAAAAATTAATGCCTCCCAAAAACAACTTCAATTTCTTCATGTCATGCGGACGTGGACAATTAAGCAATGTTTCAATCTTGCACTGGCATGGTTTAATTCCTCCCGCAGAAAGTTCATATCCTAAATATTGAATGGACGATTTAAAGAACTTGCACTTTTCCAAATTAACCTTCACGTTATATTGAGCTAACCTGCCCATGACTGAAATACATCTGCTAACCGTTTCTTTCAATCCAGATCCACAAATTAGAATATCGTCTTGATATGGAATTACATAATGCAGACCTTGCAATATCTGTTCAATTACTCTCTGAAATATTTGAGACAAAATTTTAACTCCAAACGGTAATCTTGTGTGTTGTAATAATCCCCATGGCGTGTTCATTACAAGCAACCTTTTTGTTTTTTCACTCAAAGCTATTTGCCAATAACCTTTTTGTAAATCCAAACTAACAAATACTGTATTTCCTCTAACTTTCTGGAAAATATCCTCTAACAGTGGTAGTGGATAAGAAGCATTTTCTACATATTTGTTCAATGTACTTTTTAGATCGCAACAAATGCGTAAATCTCCATTTTTCTTTTTAATGACAACCATTGGACTGGCCCATTCACTAGTATTGACTTTTTCATAAATGCCATTTTCTACCAATTTATCCAATTCTGATTTTACTTTATCTTTAATTCCATAAGGCACATTGTAAAATCTCTTCAAAATTGGAGTTGCGTCTGGTTTTAATGGAATATCAGCTCTAAAATCCTTTATAGGTAAGCTTAAATCGCCATCAAATGTAGAATGAAATTCTTCCTTTAGAATATCGACGATCCCTTGTACATTATTAGTTTTTATACAATTGTCACATTTATTTAATATATGCTTGACATTACGAACATCAGAGTTCATTGCATTATTTCCTGTGACATTGTGTGCAATAATATCAGACTGCGGAGAACAAGTTCCCCTTGCACAAATTTCAGTCAACTCACAATGTAACTTGGGGATCATAATTTGAATCCAACTTCTTCCTAAAGTGGATATTCTAACTGACAGTTAATTATGTACAAATCTAGATGATAGAACTGATTTCTCCATGCAACATTCACATTATGTGGCCGCGGTGGCTCAGTCGGTAACGCATCTGACTACCATGCTAAAGGTCCCGGGTTCGATCCCCGGCCGGTTCAAATCCGGGAACTTTTCTAATGATGGAAGCGGCCCCGGTGCCCACCCAGCGTCGAATAACATGGGTACCTGGGGGAAACCCTGGGGGGTAAAGGCGGTCAGGGGCGTGATGCTGATCACATCACCCCACTCACGACCGGATCAAGAAAGTGTGGGGCGTTACCCCCACACCCCTTATACGCCTTCATGGCGTGGTGCTATGCACAGGGGAACACTTTTTTACATTCACATTAACTTTTCCCAGTAAAGGTATCACATTATTACCAGCACCTTTCAATGTACAGTTAGGTTCAGACATTTGTACATTTTGCAGAAACGTTTCATAAAAATCTTTACTAGCTACAGATGCATAGGATCCAGTGTCAATCTCAAACTTTGCTTCATGTCCATGTACATTAATTACTATTAAATATGTGCGCTGGTTAATGTTGGAATCTAGTTCCCTTGTACACACTTTTATATCATTTTCCAAATCGTTGATCACATGTTGTGATGATTGAAGTTTGGATGCCTGATCCACTATTCTTCTTTATCAACTTTACTATTAACGTTGATTTGTGCATCATTAGAATGCGTAAAAATAGTGGCAATAAATAAATCTTGACTGGCAGCTGTGTTTGTTGGGTTAGCTTCAAATTTAGGTGAGGATTCTAACTCAGTTGAATGAGCAACAAATTTGTTATTGAGTTCATAATTTGTGGATTTTCTTCATTCAATGTTAATCCTTTTATAACATTTCAAATAATTATGGTCTTGCTTCCCACAGAACGAACAGTAACTTGCTCCATAATGCCCTTACACTTTGGACTTTGATTTATATGATTTTGAATTATTACATTGACCATGAAGATTACTTGGCTGATTGCTAAATTTGGAATCATTCTCAGTTTTACGTGAAACCTTATTCGCTTCATGAAATCTTCTGTCATTGCCCTTGCACTTAATATTCATTGTGCCTTGTACGTTCACTTCGCGATAATAATCCTTCATATCACTCTTGAGTTTTTCCATTTGTCTAGCTAACTCAAAAGCTTTCTGGAATTCCATGATGTTTTCTGCTATTATTTTCTTCCTAATAACGTCAGACCTTAAACCGCTCACAAACGTGTCAAACAATGCAATAGGTAAAAACTCACCATATCCACATGCTTCACCTATCTTTCGGAGCCTTCTTGTAAAATCTTCAACCTTCTCCACCTCCAATTGCCTACATTTTCTTAACTTTAGGCGTTGCACTATAAAATTACTACTTGGATTGTAATAAGAAATGAGCCTATCAGAAATTTCCTTGAACGATATATTCTCTGGTAGTATTGGAGAGAATAACTCGCGTAACACTTCATAAGGTTTGGAGCCAATTACAGATATGAATCGAGGAACTTTGCTTTCCTCAGTTATGTTGAACACTTGACAATAATTATCATATCTTTCCAAATAAGAGTTAATGGATCCTTCATGTGGATCATATTTGTCAAATCCTGGCACATACGACATGATGCCTACAGCAACGATTAAATCCAATTAATCATAGACAAAAACTCACCTAAATCTGTACTACGCCTTTAAATATTTTTCTCGTCGCCATTTAATACATCTGTTGTGTATTTGGAACACATGCAGATCTCACACAAGGTGTTGAATTATATGCACGCATAATTCAACATTATTTAATTGATCACAAAATTCCATTCAACAAACTATAATGAACTCCATTTATACAAGACAAAACACAATCTCCTTTTATCAACATCTTGACAACTTCAAAAGTGTTATAAACCATACAGACTATTTACGCAATAAGCGTCACACATCACTTTAAGTCTCATTTCTTAAAACATTCATTTCAGGTAATGCATTATTCATCTACTAGATTGATAATGCAGATGCAAGCAGATAATAATTTCCTGCTCCAATTTTTAAACTTGGCACTTTTCACAAGTTCCAAATCTTTTTAAAGATTATGCCATTATAAAAGCATTTTCAAGATTCTGTTATGAACAAAATGTCTCTATATTGTAGAGATATGGAGACCATTAAACCGAGAAAACCTCGTCATGTTAATATTCACACTTGTTTATTTCCTGAACTTGTCCGACCAGCGAGTGATCCCAAGAATGCGCTAACTTGTAACTTCCGTAAAACAAGGAACTGGAAAGGCAAACGCGTGGATCTAAACAGGATCTACCGCGTTTGAAAGGTTTAACAACCTTTCGACGCCTAGAATGATAAAAGCAAGCTCCTACCCGGAGCTCGCTCTCTTTTGATTCTGACACTCATCGACGCTACATGGATAACTAGTCCGATTACAACACGTTACACTGCTAACTACGACGATGGAACACGGAGTTACCGCTGCCTAGCATGCTACAAGGCGCAAGGGATCGCTTGGCTTGGTGAACTGAGGGTCGCTGGATAGAACCTTGGAACTGTCACGATTCGGTCTGCGAGAAGCATTAGGACAAGACAACACACACATCTACCAGGTATGAACAAGCGTGAATAACCTTTTCACCAACTTTCCATATCTCTACCCTCCTACGGAGCAGGTTCAGCCATCAAACATTATTAAGCTCTACCTAAATGTTTAAATGAAACTTCCCTGTACCTCTCTAACCCCAGGAAAACGGGGTTAGAGAGGTACCTTAATTATTATAACTATTGCACAAATGTGGAATTCTGAACTTAACCTAACCATTTTCAAATGTTATTATGGGGTCATTCCATGCCAAATCAACAAATTTTTAAATTACCATTTTATAAAAATTTCATTTTTAGTATATAGGTTTGTACATGTTTCTAGATATCAAAACCAATGTTCAAGAAAAATATTGTCTTTAGTTCTCCTGGGGCAGCCATTTTTCCAACATGGTGCATGGCTTTCTTTGCTCATGTAGCAGTATACAGAAACCTTAATATCTAAAAAAACCATTAAAGCTAGAGACCTGAAACAAAATTCATTTTGTAGCTAATGAAGTATACTTCCTATGATATTCAGGTATGTTTTGCTTGAAATTGCATCGTAAGTACGAAAATTATGATGGAAAATGAGGTAACAATAGTTAAAAAAATGCATTTTTAAGCCCGATATTTTTAATGAAGGGGTTTAGTCTAAGGCTTGATTATTATTTTTCATTTGTAGACCTACCTGCAGGGTGTCTGTAAATAAAATATCAGTGGCTAGAAATGCACCCCTTTTTTACAGCATGGGCTCAAACATGGTCGTTCAT
The DNA here is from genome assembly GCF_977018435.1 of Lepisma saccharinum. Taxonomy (NCBI): domain Eukaryota; kingdom Metazoa; phylum Arthropoda; class Insecta; order Zygentoma; family Lepismatidae; genus Lepisma; species Lepisma saccharinum. The sequence goes on along the minus strand of NC_139234.1, from coordinate 72,564,838 downwards.
TGAATTTTGAGTTTTCGGGGTTAAATATCTCAGATGGGTCTCCTTTAACCCTTTAAAAATTCTGAAATTTGGCACATAGGAAGCCCTTCATGAACCTAACTCACAGTAAAAATCTCAACTTTTAGATTCAACTCGTTTTGGTCAATATGAGGTAACATATGTCACATAATTTCTGATGTTGCAAAGTAAGGTTAAACTACACCCCATACTTAAAATAATGAAGTCTTTTCTTTTTCTTTTTTAAATTTGGGTTAAATAAAGGCTCAGCAAATATAGTAACATGAGGTTTTTAATACTTGACTTACCATAAATTGAAATTACAAGGTATGACAATTGAAAATCTGCGAAATTTCATTGGAAAAGGTTTGATTTATTAGGTACCCATGACCAGTTGGTGTTGTCAGCTCCAAAACTGAGCTTCCCCCATATTTTTATCAATGTAGCAGTACATGCAGCTTAAGATAGGCAGTGGCATGCACAGAAATTTTGAATGGGGGGGCAGGGGGGTTACATATACTTTTTTAGTATACAGCCCTGTTTTTGCCACATATCCTGCCTTTGATATAATTGTTTATGGAATACTAGGCCAAAGGTATTGGGTTATGACCCCCACAAACCCCTCCTTGGACACTCCACTGAAAGTAGGCTATTTATTTTGGAGTGTCAAAGCTGGTAGAATATATTATCTTTTGTTTCCTTTATTTTCCACTTTTTTCCTTCTTCCAAGAAAAGGCATTCGTTGAAATAGATGTGAGTCATGCACAGCAGAAGATTCAGAGACATGTTTTGATAGGTTGTGAGGCAAGCCTGGAATTGATCTGTGCATGTACAATCTCTGCTGTCATTCTTCCTTTGCCTAATGTGCCGAGAGTAGTGACTTGTGAATGTTCATTATCTGTGACGGGAAATGGAGTGTTCTGTAATATTTTTAACTGGGAAGGACTGTCATACATACCCTTTTGGTAAGGTTCCCAAAGACCTAACTAATCTTAACAAAGTCAGTGAAAAAGATAATAGTCTTAGGTCAAGACTACAGGTGTATGGTTTAGAGACAATATGCAAATACCATTAAATATAGCTTTTTATATGGTGAAGTATGTTGTGATCTTCAGAAGTACCACTTAAAGAAAAGGTTAAGTAAGGTAAGGTAAAAAAGTGTCAAGAAAGACTTATACCAGTTAAATCAATATGCCTAATATGTTGGAGTAAAAGTTTCATATGTGGAGAAAGTAACTCACTTAAATGCCAGCATTGAAATCATGTCTTTATGCCAAGCCAAGGAAATGCATGAAGTCTGTTCTGTTTTTTATGCATCTCCTATTTCAAAACTGAAGAGGCTGATTGCAGAAAAACAATAAAGTGATCTTGCTTGAAAACTATTCACATCCTACAAGGAGTGCAAAGGAAACTCGAAAGTTGATTTTCACTAAGTATTAAAACTGAAGAAAAGGAAAGCAAGTGTGACAATCCTTTGCGTGGCCAGTGCAATCATATAATTAAAATTATAAGAAGAAAAATGTAAATGAGCAAAAAACTAATGTTGAAAAGGTCAGAATCATCAGTTTGATTGCTACCACTTGGTCAAGAAAAAATATGTGATGAACTGAAGGTTTCTGATAATTTACTTAGGAACTTAGTGAAAGAACAAAGAATCCTGCCTAATTTAACAAAGAGAATGAATAGGAAACTGGAGCTGACAATACCAACTGGTCGTGGGTACCTAATAAATCAAACCTTTTGCAATGAAATTTCGCAGATATTCAATTGTCATACCTTGTAATTTCAATTTATGGTAAGTCATGTATTAAAACCTTATTTGCTGAGCCTTTATTTAACCCAAATTTAAAAAAGAAAAAGAAAAGACTTCATTATTTTAAGTATGGGGTGTAGTTTAACCTTACTTTGCAACATCAGAAATTATGTGACATACGTTACCTCATATTGACCAAAACGAGTTGAATCTAAAAGTTGAGATTTTTACTGTGAGTTAGGTTCATGAAGGGCTTCCTATGTGCCAAATTTCAGAATTTTTAAAGGGTTAAAGGGGACCCATCTGAGATATTTAACCCCGAAAACTCAAAATTCAATGAACGACCATGTTTGAGCCCATGCTGTAAAAAAGGGGTGCATTTCTAGCCACTGATATTTTATTTACAGACACCCTGCAGGTAGGTCTACACATGAAAAAAAAAAATCAAGCCTTAGACTAAACCCCTTCATTAAAAAAATCGGGCTTAAAAATGCAATTTTTTAACTATTGTTACCTCATTTTCCATCATAATTTTCGTACTTACGATGCAATTTCAAGCAAAACATACCTGAATATCATAGGAAGTATACTTCATTAGCTACAAAATGAATTTTGTTTCAGGTCTCTAGCTTTAATGGTTTTTTTAGATATTAAGGTTTCTGTATACTGCTACATGAGCAAAAAAAGCCATGCGCCATGTTGGAAAAATGGCTGCTCCAGGAGAACTAAAGACAATATTTTTTTTTGAACTTTGGTTTTGATATCTAGAAACATGTACAAACCTATGTACTAAAAATGTTTTTTTTCTAAAATGGTCATGCAACCCCCATTGGATGGTTTGGCATGGAATGACCCTATGACAATGTATTAATTTTATTGTCATACTGTTCACTAAATGGTGCCCTAATCATGTATCCCCTTCATGCATTACTTTATTTTAAAATTATGTTTAAATCATCTTACCAATCAAAACTTTCACTCCAAAACAGATAACAACATTTTCCATGCATCTATTCTATTTGGCACTCTATTGACAAGCTCAATTCATTTGCACAAATAGGAAACACAAATGCCTTTATTTTGTTAATAAAATATATAGTTTTGTCATATCTATTTGTTTAAAACATTCTTATATGTATTCATCTCATAAAAATAGCCAACATTTGTAACTTTTCTTATTTACAATTTTTCCCCATTTGTAGTAGTCATTCATTTTCAAGTGCTTACCATTTAAATTTGTGTTTCAAGTCACAATAATACAATAAGCAAAGGAGAAAACTTGGATCATGATCACATTACAATATGACACTTTCCTGTCCTAAATTGTGTACCTTAGTAACCTATCTAGGATAATTATGAAATTGAGGATGAGTGCTCCTCTCTAGGATAATTATGAAATTGAGGATGAATGGTGATCTGATGAAACAGATACAGGAACAAAGATTATGGCTTCATAATATGTTACAATAACCATTCAATCACAAAAGAGTTCTATGTATTTATGTTATAAATTAATTTGACTGTTTCCTTATTAATTTGCACCCTATTTCTAATCTCTTCAAAATAGGAAGTAGTACATGTAATTAAGAAATATATTTAGTTTGTACCCTTCTTTTTTATCAGCATATCTCCTGTGATTTAATGTAGATGTTATGATTTTATCTTTGAGTTTTATTCTATTACATGAATTCTACATTCTAGTTTAATTTGGAGTGTAAACTGGAAGACATTTCTACCAAAGTGAAAAAATCATACGAATCTGGTTTCACCTCATCAGTTGCAATGTCCACAATTGTAAAGGAGCATAAGGACAACAGGGAGAAGGCATTATTGGATTTTGATGAACAGGTTGTTGACTTGAATGCAGAGCAAATGGAGAACACAGAATTATTCAGAAATAACTTATGCAAGGTAAGTGAATGAGAACTTCCTTTATTTATCTTCTAGAGTCCTAGATTTTGTCCTGCATCAAATTAAGTGCAATGGCAGGCATGACTTACTGATGAACTACATTTGGCAACTTGAAACTAATGTTGTCAACATCCCAACATGTCAAAGGAACCTTATTTTGCTCACTTGGACCATACACTTGCAATTTAGAGATTCCTCTAAGTACACATGGAGTATGTATGTGTGTAAGGGAGGATGGGGAGGGGGGTATAGTTATGCAGAGAACCCTTTGGAGCTATCTGAATAGAGATGTGTACATGAAATATTTTGAAGCCATCCCCAAATGCTCTGTGCCAAGAACTAGTGTTGGGCGATATATCTTCCAGACACTATATAAAATAAAATATAGCTTTTCACACAAAACTTTTATGAAATATAAAGAAGCTTCAAATTTTGCATAATTTCCAGGATAATTAGACTCTACGACAATGTCCCAAGGCTTTTTTGAAGAACTCATGAAAGATGAAAATGCCGGAAAAGTATCGGCTGGTATCGGTAAATAAATTCCAACCAATACTTTCTGATACCGATACATCGACATCGGCTCAGCCCTAGTAATCTCAGCTTTGAATTTTCCTGACAATGTTCATGCATAGATCAGCTTTGCAGCTCGCTCAGTTTCCAATCAGTGGGTATGTGGAGTCAAATTTGGTGGTAAAGGTGGCTGGAGCATGGTGCTGATCCTATCGTATTCTCTTATGCCTAATATTGAGAATGCGTGGTGCCCTTCCTCATGGCATGCTACAGTGCACAGGTGATAGCTTTGCTCTTTTATTACCTTCTTTATTGATCCGATTGTGTGTACATTTACATAAAAAAATAAAGTGAAAAATAATGCTACTGTAATGTCAAGTGGAACATACATACTATTTAAATTGGTAAATGTATCTATACCAGAAGGGGGATTCCTTCATAGTATTGTTCTGGCCTGTTGCCCTGGTACGAGGCTTTCACAGAAGTCGGTAGTAGTGTGTTTATAACATATTGAACATTTTCTTTTTAGGAGTTGGATGATTTATTTTTCAAGAAATTGTTGAATTTGGCCGAAATGGAGTACAAAAAAATGTTTGACGAGGAAGAATGTGACCTGGAAGTTCTAGTGGAAAACCATATGAAGGCCATAGAGGATATTTATAGTTCCATGAAGATGGCTTCTGCTGTTGGAGAACCAGAACAGTACAAAAAAGCTCGGTCTGATTTGGACAAGGTAGGTATTGCATTCTTAGTTTATATAATATAAAAGAATTTATGTAACTTTGGATTAAAATCATGGTAATATTCTGCATGGTACAAATCTCTATTCATCTACTTCTTATAACTGTATGATGTGAATACTATTAGATTTCTAGTTTTTAGATATTTTAATTCTGTATATCACATTTATTTGGATGCCTTAAGAAGATTTATTTGGATTCCTTAAGAACATACCTAGAATACATGCAGAGCTGGATATTAGGACTGAGTCAATAGCAATACTGATACTAGCAAACACTTTTCTGGAGTCTAAGCAGGTTGGATAAAAATCATGCTTTCTATTTTTAAAAAAAATCATTTTTGATGATATTTTCATATAAATCAGATTTTTTATATTTAAAACACGCTTAAATTTTTAATAGAAAAACTTTTTCTGGTAAATGGCCCTGTAAAATATTTGAACTGTTTGATTAAATCAAACAAAAAATTATAACTAAATATACATTTTTCTGTTTCTTATACTGTATATATGAACCTACTATGAAAATGTTTGTTGAGTGTGTTAGTGAAACTATTATAATTTCAGTAACTTTTCTTCCAGTGAAAATAAAACATTCTACTTGTACTATGTAATTGTTACTTTAAAATATATACATTATTTGTAGCTGAATTTTGATGACTTTTTTTTTAATGGTAGTTTGCAAAATATCAGCTGCCATGTTTATTTACAGCTTAATGATAATGATACTATTTATGGTTTAACATGATTAACACTTTGTATGCTATTATACACACAATTTTTACTATTTTTGCCTATAAGTGTGATTGAATTTTAAATTGAGATAAATTTAAGTCTGTTTACACTTTACAAATTACATTTCCTTTCATATGAGCTTCATACCATCACACCTTTTTTAGAGCCTAATAAAACACAATTCATTGATTAAGAGATTAATGTACTTACACCAAAAGTGATTTTTATATCTACATATTCCTTATGTACATTATTATATAAATTATTTATTTAAACTGATTTAAATCATTGATTTAAAAAAAATCACCAGATTTAATAAAACTACCATGAGTCTGTGTGTCTTGTGGATTCTGTAAAAATGTCATGTGACACTTTTGCAGGGTCTATATATCCTGGAAATTATACAAAATGTATAATTCTCATTAATTTTGCAACAATTGTTGGAGAAGTAGTGGATTTTGTGTTAAGCATGTGCAATTACGAATATTTTGAAGCAAAACTGTGTTATTATATAGTTCCAATGTAAAATTTATAAATATTCTGAACTACTTTCAATTGTTACAATTATCAAGTATCAGAAATGGTAAAGAGTATCAGCAGTGATATTGGCATCAGCTTGAGTTTGTTTTTAAGTCAATTTTATGCATCAAAAGGTTAATAGAGACTGGACCTACAGTTTAAAGAGAGATCCAAACCACTAAATGCACGGCCTTGAAATTAGGCTAGGCAGATGGCAGAAGTTCGCACTGTTGCCATATCGGAGCACAACCCCTGGTGTTGGAAGGTTTAAGAGAATGAAAGATCTTATTGTAGAGTTGGTCTTTGTAATCCATGTGATACAAACTGACAGTATTTGCTCGAAATGTTAGGGATGACATAAAAGTGCCCCGGAGAGAGGTTGACCTGATGCTCGAACTAGGCAACACAGCCCGGTTGATGTTGCCACACAGTGCAAGGGAACTAGTGACTTTGTCCTGCTCTCGCTTTGCTTTTTCCATATGTCATGGCTGTGTATGAGGAGTTTCCATCAGGTATCAAACCTGGGACTCCTGGGACTCCATGATTACAAAGCAACAATATTACCACTATGCCATGGAGGAGGCCAGTATTGTATCGAGCCCCTACTTGATATGCAATATCTATCTACAATGACATGTAATAAAGACATCAAATAAAAGGTCACTACTTACGATATTGTGAGTCTCCTTGTTTGAAACTGCTGTGTTTCGGAGGTACAACCACCTCCTTCTTCAGGCAATTTTAGACATGTGTCAAGTTTATCTTTCAATGAAAAGGTTTTGCGGGTTGGAATGAAGGTAGAAAATTTGATAAAACTTGTTCCCATATTAAAAAATATATCCTTACCCCTTGTCATTGTTCACTAAAATTTACAAAAACATATTAAAATGATGGGAGTATCAGCTGATGACAGCACGTTTGCAGGGGGTTTTGATTTTATAGTTTTAATCATTTTAATCTGTTTTTGTAAATTTTAGTGAACAATGACAAGGGATAAGGATATATTTTTTAATATGTGAACAAGTTTTATCAAATTTTCTACCTTCATTCCAACCCGCAAAACCTTTTCCTTGAAAGATAAACTTGACACATGTCTAAGATTGCCTGAAGAAGGAGGTGGTTGTACCTCCGAAACATAGCAGTCTCAAAGATGGAGACTCACAATATCATAAGTAGTGACCTTTTATTTGATATTTTTATTGTTGTGTTTTCATAATATAAATATTTTTTTAATATTTGTCAACTGTGAGTAATTCACACAAAACCAATTATGAATGTAATAAAGGTCTGGATTAGATTTGGGTTCTTGTTCAGAATATACCAATTCCTTTCATGACATATCTGAAGCAAATTAAAATGTTAATTACAAATCTAGAAAAGATATATTCTGTACAGACAATTTTTTTTTTTGCAAATTAACTTACATATCCTATATTTATTCTGTGTTGTTATATCACCCTTTCTGTCAGGTAAGGGCAAAGATATTTCAATTCTCTTACTCTCTTAAAAGACATTCCATTACCTTTCAATAAAGTAACAGTAATGAGTACTTTGCTTATTTCCATGTATGTAGTTATTGCTGTATTTGCAGAAAGTTCCATTTTTTGCCGCTTTCACACACAATCCTCCTGGTGTTCCGACTACTATTACTATGTCATCCACATGTGCCAAAATCTGAATAATTTATTTATTATGTTCCTTTACATAGGCCTTGCTTAGTTTCAAATTCATCGGATAGTTGGTTCCTTATTTGTGCTTTTGAGGGGTTACACATTTAAAAGCCTCTGTGGGGTATTAAATTTCTGCATGGCTTCAATTAGTGTTTCTCTCTTTAATGTATCATATGCACATATGCAAATTCTATGTAGAGGTGGTATGTATTTATTCCAAATTCTTTAGTTTTTGTACAGACTTGTCTCATTGATTGGCACAGTGGTTAGCACATCGAGCTACGACACCGGGTGTCGAATTCCAGCCTACGAATGGATGTTTGTTAGTGTCGATTTATCAATTTATCACATCATCACTCATCCCCATCTTCTCAATTAACCTATCGTGGCACAAAAGCAAAGTAAAATAAAGAAAATCAATCAATCAAATCAATCATTGGTCTGGAGGTGTGTCATTGGCTGAATGAAATTCATCGCAGGCTTTCAATATAATACGGGGACAGTGCTCTACCGTATAGAAGTGTGTATGAGTGGATACAGAGGTTAAAAAATGACCAGACAAGCATGAAAAACAAAGCAGGAGTAGAATGCCCATCAACCTCCACCACTGATGGGAAGATTTAACAAGCTCGAGAGATGATTCTGACAAACCAACAGGTGACCATTGATAAGGTGGCATGTTCTTTGCAAATTAGTCAAGGTTCTTGCAAATGAAATCATCCACGACAAGCTTCGCTTCGCTTCAATAAAGTCTGTACAAGATGGGTGCCAAAAGAGCTTACCTAAGCACAATCGTGTGGAGATCTGTCAATGCTTACTCGACCACTACAGGTGATGAAGGGGAAGCTTTTTTGGAGAGTATAGTCACAGGAGATGAGACCTGGGTCCATCAGTTTGAGCCAGAATCCAAAATCTCTGTTCTTTTTTTGACTTCCCCTTGTAAATATACTGTAATTACAAAAATCTACATCATATTTATTTTTATCATGAAAATATATAAAAAAAATAAAGTGCTCCCCTGTGCTTTGCATCACGCCATGAAGGCCTATAGGGGGTGTGTGGTTAGGGCACCTAACTTTCTTGATCTTGGCCGAGCTGGGGGAGAGGTGATCAGCACCATTCCCCTGGCTGCCTTTACTCCCCCAAAGTTTCCTCCAGGTACCCACTTTATACGATGCTGGGTGGACGCCGGAGCCGCTTGAACAGGTTGAAAAAGTCCTGGTTCTCCCCTGCTGGGGATCGAACTCGGGTCTTTCGCATGGTAGTCAGACGCTCTAACGACTGAGCTGCATGGTAAATACACAAACGAATATGTATTAGTTCAAAGTAGACATTCATATAAAAATTAGATCTATTAATTTCAAAAACATTTAGAGCACTTATTATGTGGAAGAAATTTATAAATTGAATAAATAATTAAATATGTTCCTGTATTTGCACAGAATCTGAAACTAATCTTGGGAGAAAAACTTAAGCATGCAATAGTGGCTGAATATGATACTCAGCTGGACATGCTTGTCACTGAGTTTGGTCCTTCACTTTCACTGACAATACAAAAACTTTCCGATGTACATGGATGCATCTTACAGGAGAATCAAGAAAATCTGAGGAAACTGACACCAACCTGGATTGATGATAAGATGTCCAGCACATGGACCAAAGTAAGCAGTGTTTGCTTTATTTTTTTTTCTTGTAACCTTTTTTTAATGGGGTCTTTCATGGGGTATACGTCAAATCTCAACCACTACATGTGTAGTTATGCAAATGGTGTTGGAGAGCCTTAAAAGTTTAGATGGACCTTGTTTCAAACTTGTAAAAACATATACCAGTAAATTGAAAATTTGCTTTAAGAAACAAAACTTAATTTTCACAATTTTTACATATTTCACTACCATCATTGTACATTATTTGTTATTTTATTTACATTTTTTCACCTGCCAGGTTTCTGTGAAGATGTTATTATACAGCTTGTTTTAAACATTTATACAGCTCTTTTTCCATACTAACGTGTAAAATATTTGAAAATTTTATCTCAAATACCATCTAGCATAAGTATTATTTTTTGTTAGCTGTTTAAGACATTTATTTTCTGTGTTTGTACTTGGTTGTTTTACATTCAGGCATGACTAAGGATTCAAACGTAAGACCCTTGTCTTCATAAGGTGATCTGCTGACCATTGCCTATTCCACCGTTATTGAAATAAATGCACACCTGGTGCAAAACTGTTACTCTTCGACTTAAGTTCTGTCAACATGTGTTCCCATGGATCCTGTACTTTTCCTCCACAGTGCAAAGACTTATTAATGTAGATCTTAATTTAGATCTTAGTTCAGTTAGTGTAACATTTCTTCACTATAATTTCTCTATGGACAGGATCCAATATGACCTTTGTATGTCAATCTCATTGTTCAGCCTCTGCAACAGAAAATGTCTGTATACTGAAGAAGATTCACTGAAGCCCCTTTTGTATTCAATAGACTAGTCATTCCATAAGGTAGCAAAATTTGTCAACATGGTCTTCACTATGTACACCACATATCACAGACTACACATCAACAGTGTATGATCAGAAGTTCCAGTACATACACAACTTAACCTACTTTTCCATTTTTTGCTTCAGAACACATACACAAAAGTTTGCAGATAAGTTTCTCACGATCACAGCCAGTTGTCTGCCATTTTTGGCTGTTTGTGTTTAGTTGTGGCAAAGCAGCTGGAAGTTCAGATTTGCATGTGCAGATTATATTACACGTCAGGCACACAAATTGCAAACTCATTTGTCAACAAAGCGAACAGTATTAGTTACAATGGGATTCCAGAATCTGAAAAATGTACCATTGGTCACGTGTCACAAAGTCACCCCAGTTTACGGTATGTTAATTGATGATAATTGTTAATTTTAGATGAATCGGTGGAACTGATAACTGATTTTTTTTAAAAAATTTATTATTAATTGAATTATAGATGTCAAGAATGTAGGCCCTTGTCTTTAACTCTGCAAACTCATTTGTCAACAAAGCGAACAGTATTAGTTACAATGGGATTCCAGAATCTGAAAAATGTACCATTGTCACGTGTCACAAAGTCACCCCAGTTTACGGTATGTTAATTGATGATAATTGTTAATTTTAGATGAATCGGTGGAACTGATAACTGATTTTTTTTAAAAAAATTTATTATTAATTGAATTATAGATGTCAAGAATGTAGGCCCTTGTCTTTAACTCTGATGTTAATTGATGATTTGATTTGTTATGTTTAGTTGTCTTGCAGAAGAGGGAAAAATCACTTAATTTTTAGATGTGGGAGTGGTGACAAATGTCTTATGTTTGTGGATGATTCACTGTTATTTTGTTGGTGAGGCCCTGTTTGATATTTCATCACATGACAACAAGAGGAATGTAGCTCGAAAATGTGGTTTTCAGTTTCAACGTATCTCCTCGGAAGAGCTCAATTAGGCGTCAGATCAACTTATCTCCACTTCTAATCCTTAGCAGTAAAGTTGAGTTGCATATCTCCTGTTTACTGACTTTTTAGCAGTCAGACGTATTCCTGAGTATACATTATTTTCTCTCTCCTGTAAATTTGATAAATTAGAGTTATGTTCTTCTGGTTCTTAGATGACAATTTGTCTTAATGCTTTATTTATTCAGTAAGAGATAATAACTTACATGTTAGATATCAAGTGATACGATCCTCTTTTTCACACATCTTGGAGAAGGAACAAGTGATCAATGGGGAATTTCTAAGTTTGTGTCCTGGCCAGGTGCTGCATGTTTTGTTGTGCCTTTTTTTTAGAGAAATGGCATTAAATGCCTAAATTGCAAGTAAAATGGTACACAATTTATTCCTCTTAAAATATTTCTCTCTGTACAGAAAATAAATACCAGTTACTGCAAGCGTGCCCAGTATGCTAGCATTATAGAGTATGAGAGCATCATGATGGAAAGTGCTAACATGGAGAACTTCTGCCTTTGCCATTACAATACTCAAGAAGAAATCAAAAGGAAGTTCCGGGAAGAAGTCTCCAGTAAATCTGAGGATGCTACTGATGACTATTGTAAAGAATTAAAAGAGGTAAGACATTAAAACTCACTTGAAGGTTATTAATATTTCTATTAATTTTGTGTTATATCAATATGTAGTACTTCCGTATTGATACTGATCCACCATCATATTTCTATTCTGCCCGGTTGCAGTGGTTCATATCACAGGAAAGCCTGTAGTTCACATATTCTCCAAGAGACAGATAATCTTGGTTTTGAGGTATTTTATTGTTCCGACATCAGTGGTATTATGATATGATCATATTCTCCTTTCTGGGTTATTTCACTCTTTTCATCATGAATGGCCATATAATATGACAATGTTCTCCCATCCAAGGCACTGCATTGTTTTGACACAGTCGCGTACGCAAGAGAATGAAGAGAGGTAGAGCACCTGGAGTAGATAAAGTGCCAGTGGAAATGATACTAAGAGCAGGAGTGATTGGTGTGCAGTGACTGTACAGTGTGTTGAAAACAGTGTGGCGCGAGAGAGAAGTGTCAAGAGATTGGACAAAGGGACTAATAGTTCCTAGAAAGGAACGTAAAAACTAGAGGGGAATAACACTTATGTGCCACTCAGCAAAGGTGTATGAGAAAATATCAGAGAAAAGAATAAGGGAAGTAAAATAGCTGGACATGAGAGAGCAACAGTATGGATTTAGAAGAGGCAGATCAACAGTAGATCTGATATTCACCATAAGGTAAATGCAGGAAAGGCACTATGAGTATGGAAATGATTTGATTATGGCATTCCTAGATATAGAAAAGGCATACGATAGAATGGACAGAACAAAGATTTGGAAGGCTCCAAGAGAGAAAGGAGTCGAGGAAGAGAGAGTGTGTAGAGTGCAGAAACAGAGCTGTGTGAAGGCACCAGTGGGAAGAACAGAGTGGTTCAGTATAAGTAATGGACTAAAACAGGGAAGTGCTCTTTCCCCACTGCTCTTCATAATTACAAGGTTGCAATTAACGAAGAGGTGGGGAAGATAGGAGAAGAAGAGATGAAGGCCCTGTTGTTTGCTGATGACTTAGTAATATGGAGGAACCGAGAAGAAGAAATACAGAGACAGCTTGATAGTTGGAATGAAGAAATCAGAAGGGCAGGAATGAAATTGAGTGCAGAAAAGAGCGAGGTGCTAATAACAACAAGAAACAGCCAGAAATGAATGAAGAATAAAGATGGAATGGACACAGAAGAGTTGAGGGTAGTGGAGAGCTTCAAATATCTGGGAAGCATAAGTGAGAGAAGTGGAAGAATAGATGAGGAGGTAAACAGAAGAGGACAAATTGGTGGTGGACTATATCAAAGTGTTCGAAGATTAATATGGAACAGGGATGTACCTATGAAATGCAAGAAGGTAATATACGAGGGTCACTATTTATATTTTGAGCCTTGGCAGCACTGATTGAAGTTAGGTGCGATTTGACGTTTGCACGGAATCGTCAGGCATTATTGACCATAACGTACTTCAAATGTTTTGTCAATAGCTTCATTTATGTTGTTTATGTTGCCTTGGAGATTGCGCGACAACAATAAAATGGAATTAACTCGTGAACATTTTCGTGCGATGATTTTTTATGATTTTCGGCGTGGATTATCAAGACAAGAGTGCATCGATCAACTTACTTCCATATTTGGCGATGAAGCCCCATCCTTTGCCACTGTGAAACACTGGTATAACGAATTTAATCGTGGCTGCCATTCGCTCACCGACGAGATTCGCGAAGGTCGTCCAAAATCAGTTGTTGTTCAAGAAAACATTGATGCTGTGCAAAACCGAATACTGCAAGATCGTCATGTGACATACTGTGAGATTGAGGCAACCATAGGCATTAGTTCCACCAGCATATATAAAATATTACATGATCATTTAGCTGTGAGAAAGGTATGTTCTCGTTGGATCCCACACAATTTGACAAAAACTCAAAAAGACGCTCGTGTCAATTGGTGCAAACAAATGCTCAATAAATACAATTGTGGTGCTTCAAAAGACGTATATAAGATTGTAATATGGATATATGCATATGAGCCGGAACGTAAACAGCAGTCGACTGTATGGGTGTTTCAAGATGAACCCAATCCAACAAAAGTTGTTCGCGGTCGAAGCACATCGAAACAAATGGTCACCTGTATTTTCGGGAAAACTGGTCATGTGGCAACTGTGCCTTTAGAGGAACGTAGAACGGTCAACTCTGAATGGTACACAACAATTTGTTTGCCAGAGGTCTTCGGTCAAATACGGAAAACAAACAAACGTCGTCGAATCATTCTTCATCAAGACAATGCCAGCTGTGACACATCTCGTCTAACAACCAACTTTATGAACAGTCAAAAAATCGAATTGATGGGTCATCCGCCATACAGTCCTGATTTGGCACCCAATGACTTCTTCTTGTTCCTGAATGTCAAGAATAAATTGCGTGGACAATGATTTTATTTGGCGGAAGATGATGTTGATGCATTCAAAAACCATATTATGGAGGTGTCTCAAGAAGATTGGAAAAACTGCTTTGACAAATGGTTCGAATGAATGCAAAAGTGTATTGACCATAAAGGAGAATACTTCGAAAAACAATAAAGCAGTTTTCAATGCCAAATTCCTGTTTTTTTTTCATTATTAGGCTCAAAATATAAATAGTGACCCTCGTACAACACATACTATGTGACAATAATTATGTATGGAACAGAGACATGAACAATGACAGAGAGAGACAAAAGAAAGATGCAGACAGTGGAGATGACATTTTTAAGGAGTATATTGGGGAAGACTAGATGGGATAGAATAAGGAATGGGGAGATCCAACATACAGTGGGGGTGGTGAAGTTTCAGGACAGGATAGATCAGGCACAGATGAGATGGTTCGGACACGTGAAGAGGATGGATGCAGAAAGACTACCAGTAAGAGCTTACCATGCCCAAGGAGTGGGAATAAGACCAAGGGGAAAACCAAGATGTCGGTGGAAAGAGCAGATAGTGGAGAGTGTTAGGAGAAAGGACAAGATTGGAACACCGTCGAAAGAGAGGAATGGTGGAAGACCAGGAAAAAAATGGAGAGGCTTGACTTCTATGCCAACCCAGCCAGAGGCAAGAATGGCGAACGATGATGATGATGAGTTGCTTATTTTGTAGTATGGAAACATTTTGCCATTCATAGTTCCATCACCAGTGGCATTGTACTATGGTAGTCTTCAGATGCAGAGTAGTTTATCATCATCATACCACTTACAGTGCAACAGTGTTTAGAAGTAACAATTACTTTTTAAATAATGATAACTATAGCAGTTATTTTTTAAACGAACTGTGACTCAGTCACTTTTTGTGAAGAAACTGTGACTCAGTCACTTTTTGTGAAGAAACTGTGACTCAGTCACTTTTTGTGATAACTGGTGTGAAATCATCAGGTACTTTTACAGTTACTTTCCTTTATGTTTCCAAAAAAGGTAAAAAAAAAAGGTAAAGTGTTCCCCTGTGCATAGCACCATGCCATGAAAGCGTATAGGGGGTGTGGGGGTAACGCCCCACACTTTCTTGATCCGGTCGTGAGTGGGGGTGATGTGATCAGCATCATGCCCCTGACTGCCTTTACCCCCCAGGGTTTCCCCCAGGTACCCATGTTATTCGACACTGGGTAGGCGCCGGGGCCGCTTCCACCGTTAGAAAAGTTCCCGGATTTGAACCGGCCGGGGATCGAACCCGGGACCTTTAGCATGGTAGTCAGACGCGTTACCGACTGAGCCACCGCGGCCACTTATGTTTCCAAATGTAAGAACATTTACTTCTATCTTCTTTTACCATATAGTAGGGTTGAGCTGATGCCGAGCTGATGCCAATGTATTGGTATCAATATGACAGAGTATCAGTTGGAATTTATTTACCTAACAGGCTGCTGACACTTTCTAGGAGTCTAATTACAAATCACATTTCAAATTACGTTCAGAACAGTTTTAACCTTTACTCCCCCGATGATACCATATGGTATCATGGTGCTGATTACGAAATGAATGTGCTTTTTAGACCTTCATACTCTTATGTTTGGGTGGAAACTCTGACACAGGTCTGGAGCAACCCTGGGAAATTCACATTGATGACCAACCTCCCCCTCCCCCCCCCTTCCGCAACATATCCATGCCACATTTGCGAACTGAGTTTAACATTTTGGCTCATTATTCAACTTGTATGGAACCCAAGAACATGAAACATGTTTCATTCTCTTGAGAAATGTCCATTCTTTGAAAAGAATACTAAAGTTTGCGTCTTCTCCCCAAAATAGCAGGAGAATAACAGGGGGCAAACTCCAGATTTTATGTTTTTTTTATTCATTGAAATTTGGGGGCAGCACCCCCCAAAACCCCCTTCCTCGGTTCGGCATTCTGAATTGTACACGGTTGCATGCTCTGATGTTTTAGCTGAAAAACAAAACTTATCCGAAGTAGATTGCTCCCATAGTGCCCGAGTTATAACAATTTTCTGAGCAATATGGAAATTACCTATTTTTCGTAAAAAACAGTTTCACATTTTGGCTTATTATTCAACTTGTATGGAACCCAAGAACATGAAACATGTTTCATTCTCTTTTGGAAACGTCCATTCTTTGAAAAGAATACTAAAGTTCGTGCCCTCTCCCCAAAATAGCAGGGGAAGAAGGGGCAGGTTGTTATGTTTTTCCATTGAAATTCAGGGGTAGCACCCCCAAGCCCCCCTTCCTCGGTCCGGCGTTCTGAATTGTACACGGTTGCATGCTCTGATGTTTTAGCTGCAAAACAAAACTTATCCAAAGTAGATTGCTCCCAAGTGCCAGAGTTATAACAATTTCCATTCAAAATGCAAACCCCATTAATTGCCCATCATTTTAGGGCTGTTAGTTTTCATTGAAATGGTTTGAGGGCGCTAGCCACTTCCATATCCGACAGAAATCTCATCTAGTAACATCTGTATCCGATGGAAATGTCATATGTTAACTTCCATATGCACCTAATGATTTTCGCTATCATCCTGGCTTATAGGACTTTCTTATGCTCTTATATGTGTATTATCCTTGGTAAGAATTTTTTGGCCTCCCCTTGTAAAGTGAGCCACGCCGATGTTTTATATGGGAAAAACAAGTATATTTATTCTTGTACAGTACATAAACATAACTACAGTATTAGGCATATGTAGTTTCGTATAAATCTCGTGTTGCCTAATGGCATGTGACTGGAAAGAGAAGGTTGGCTCACTTTCAGTAGACTCAGAATATTTCTCCAGATATGGTGGAGAGAGCTCACAGAATGGGCAGAGTGCGTGGGAGGTGGCCGATCGTCGTGCGTCTCAATTCTTATAAAAAGCGACAGGAGATCCTTAGGAAATTGAACCAACTCAAAACAATTGGTGTGGCGGTATCTGAACATTATTCGGACGGTGTGCAAAAAATGAGGGAAAGGTTGAAACCTCATTTGGTGCAAGCAAGAAAAGATGGATGCGTCGTTCACTTGCGATACGACAAACTCGTCGTAAATGGAGTGGCGTACACGTTGCAACAGTGCATTGACTACAAGAGGGACAAAGCTGGACTCCAGATTTCGCCGGATTCCAAGGAATGTGCCCCAGGTGTCGTTCCTGAAAGAAGATTCAATTTCCGTGACCCTCGAGTAAGTGAAAAATTTGGGGGGGGAGAAAGTAAAAGTGGGCCCGGTAGGGGCTGCGGTGGGTGTTTCCAAGTGAGAGAGGGGGAGTGAGAGATCGGTGACCCCAACAGGACAGCAAGTAAGCACCCAGAGTGATATTTTTACCATCCTAATGCACAACATACAAAGCTTAACTCCCAAAATAGCAGAACTCAAAGTATTGATCAACACAATCGACCCGGAACCAGATGTAATATGCTTGACAGAACATTGGCTCAACAGTGAAAATATAAAACTTTTGAAAATTAGTAATTATAAAATAATTAGCGGTTTTTGTAGAGCGACATACCAACGAGGTGGTTCTCTAATTTTAATAAAAAAACTCTCTGCTGTCACATGCTAGACAAACTAACAAACTGTGTAACGAGTCCTCGGAATTAAATTTTGAATGTGCTGCTGTTACAATAGATAATTTGAACCTTGTCATACTTTCGGTCTACCGGAGCCAATTAAGGTCTTTAGAAATATTTCTTGAACGTCTTGAAAATGCACTAAATAACATACAAAATATTCATAAGAAAGAAGTATTAGTTTGTGGAGATTTCAATGTTGATTTTCTAAACGACTGCCCTGAGCGAAACCATTTGTTGACACTAACTTTATCGTATAATATTAACTATTTAATTACAAAACCTACCAGAATAACATCTAATTCCGAAACTGCAATTGACAATGTTCTCACAAATCTCGATCACGGTGACATCTCATATGACATTAAGAACGGTCTCTCTGATCACACATGCCAAATCATGCACGTAAAAACTACACGTGTTACCAAACAACCTATTATGCATGAAAATAGAATCTTGGAGCCGAATGTAAGTCAAATAGACAGTGATGAAAAGTCAGTGATAAAAAGTTCACAATTTTTACAAATACACTCTACAATATTTTTGACAAAGCTTTCCCTAAAAGAAAAATAGAAGCAAACTCTAAGGAGAAAGCAATGGATAACATGAGAGGTAAAACAATATAACAAAATAAAAAGATCCCTAATAAGTCAAAGTCAACGCACTCCCATAAATAAATCAGTAAATAAATTTTCATAAATTACTATAAAAAACAAATAAGAGATGCCAAACAAAAATATTATGCGAACAAAATTGTGTCTTCAAACAACAAAAGCAAAGCAATGTGGGACGTTGTAAATGAAAATACTGTAATGAAAGAAAAAAAAAATACCCATTTAAAATTATGCACAAATGATATTGAAATAGACGATCCATTCATAGTGTGTGAAACACTTAACAAATACTTCACCGAATTAGGAGATAACTTAGTAACAAATATAAATAAAGCAGAAAACCCATTGCAACTTTTGTGTAACTCTAAACCACACACTCTAGAAAGCATGTTTTTAACACCAACCACAACAAATGAAATATCGAAGGAGATATGTAATTTAAAAGACTCAAAGGCTGTAGGAGACTAATTTCCAATCAGAGTAATAAAAGAAATCAAGGAGTTGTTAGCACCCATTTTAGAATATCTCTTTAATGACTGTATTGCGAATGGTATCTTTCCCACTAAGCTAAAAATAGCAAAAGTCAACCCAGTATTTAAAAATCGAAGTAAAAACCTGGTTCGAAATTACAGACAAATTTCATTACTACCTGTGCTAAGCAAAATTCTAGAAAAGTTACTAAAACGTCGCCTTCTACAGTTCCTTAATAAACACAACATATTATCAAAAGAACAACATGGATTTATTGAAAATAAAAGCACAGCAAGTGCAACACATACATTAATCGAAAACATCTTGCAAGGTATAAACGATAAAAAAAAATGTTCTCGGAATATTTTACGACTTGACAAAAGCCTTTGATTTAGTAAACCACAAAATATTCATTTCTAAAATGGAACACTTATAGGATAAGGAGTAACGCGCTTGAAATTATGAAATCATACTTATCAAACAGAATGCAATGTGTTGAAATTAGCCACGAAAGAGAAGGAAACGAAAGAAAATACAAATCCACTCTAAAGACATTAAAATATGGAGTTCCCCAAGGATCAATATTAGGCCCACTATTTTTTTCCTTTGTACATAAATGATTTACCATTAAATATACAGGATACAAAGATTTTGTTGTATGCAGACGATACTAGTGCAATAATAAAGGGAAATGATGTGAACGAGTTAGAAGCCAACATTGAAAAAAACAATGGAAGAAATGAAATCTTGGTTTGACAGTAACAAATTACTATTGGATGAACAGAAAACAAATTACGTGCTATTTCACACTAAACAAAACAATAAAATTAAAGATGTAGTAAAGAATAGCCATCTTCCAGTAATATTAGTTAGAGAAACAAAATTTTTAGAAATAAATGAAAATCTAAATTGGTCAAACCACGTAAAAATTACTTGTTAAAAAACTAAATTCTATAAATGAAAATGTAAATTGGTCAAACTACGTAAAAATACTTGTTAAAAAACTAAATTCCAAAATATTTGCACTGAGGATATTAAAATAAATTCACTAATTCAGGTATATTATGCAATGTTTCATTCATTAATAAATTATGCAATAGAATTTTGGGGGAACTCACCGGCAAGTTTAGAAGCATTTAGAAAACAAAAGCAAGCCATTAGGATTATAGCAGGTATAAAGCCTAGGGAATCGTGCAAAACGTTGTTTAAGAAATTCAAAATATTAACCCTCTCTTCACTGTACATATATGAAATGTCATTATATGCGAGAAAAAATATTGCTCTGCGAAGTTCAATAGAACACACATATAACATCCGAAATAAACAGCTCTTAAAGCCTTACTTCACCAGGCTAGCATTAGTTCAAGAGGGACCCCAACAGATGACAATTAAAATATTCAACCATTTACCAAATGATATAAAAGCCGAAAGTATGACAAGTTTCAAAAACAAATTAAAGAAACTATTAGTTAATAAGGAATATTATAGCATTAATGAATATCTTCTTCTTCTTCTTCTTTTCCCTTATGCCCACTTAGGCGTCGGGTCCTTTCAGCTAGATTGTAAATTATAGAAATTTTGTAATTATATATTTTTTTTTATATGAACTGTACTGAAATAAAATTGAAAATTGAAATATATTGTGCTATTTATGCCAAAACAAAGGCTTGAATTAAATAGAGAGGTCAGAAGAATTTTTAAAAAAATTCTAGTATGGATGAGCTACAATATTATGTATGGTGAAATAATGTACCACCATCCTGCTTGTCTAGTGGCTATGCCTGCTTCTCTGTGAACATAGTAGTTCAGGTTGAAATCTTGGATCAGATATAAGTGTTAGTGGTCATGTCAGTGTTGCCTATTTGGTATCACATTCTTTGTTAGAAACATTTACATACATTTGAATGCCTCTTTACTTGAAAATTTTAAGAAAGGATCCCTGTTTATTTCAGAAAATCAAAGACAAGCAAAAGGAAGTTGCATTGGAGATCATAACAGCCCACCACAAAAAAATGCTAAGGGCTAAAATTAGCTCCATACGCCTTGCCTTTGGTGGGAAAGAGAAAGAGAAGTTTGATGAGGTAAAAGGTCTAATATCTAAGGATCTCGAGAGAATGCTTCATGACATCCCACAAAGTGAACTGGAAATTACTTCTGACAAGGCTATTAAGGTTTGTTAATATATTTTAAAGTTATTCTGTGCACTGTTTCTTCATTTTCATTAAGGTAAGTGCTCTATTATTTGATATCCAAGAAAAATTTCACCTTCAATTTTTTCACCTTCAAATTTTTTTTTCTTCAAATTCCTGTTTATCATTTCACTTATCAAGCTCTGGAGGTCCAATCGGTGGAGTGTCCGACTGCCACACGGTAAACCTTGGTTTGATTTCAAGTGTGAATTTTTCAGCAGCATCTCTCAGCTTTGGAGTTCAGTAGGGGTAGTCGGGGTGCAGCCCTGGGAGGGTAAATGTGGCTGGTGGCTGGTGTTGATCACATCAACTACACAAATGGTTGAGATCATGAATGTGTGTTCACATCAACCTAATCCCTTCATGGCATTTTGCATGCATTGTCTTTACCATTTTTTTACATGTTCTAAATCTGTAGACTTTGTAAGAGTGCATACGTTGCTACAATAAAGATTCTGCTCAGATGCTTCACATCAATATTTGCTGAAGTGCAGAAAGCATTAGTAATGGACTACTACCTAAGGTCTTCTTATGGCTATCTACTGTTTCAGTAATGGACAATTAGGGTAAAAACTATCATTTATCTGTATTCACTATAAAATGTGGCAATTGATTGAATGTAGTTTCAATCAATTGCCACATTTTATAGTGAATACAGATAAATGATAGTTTTTACCCTAATTGTCCATTACTGTAGTTTTAGTTTTTCTGATAAATAGTGTCCAACAAAAATTTTAAAATTAAAATGTAGTATTGCACATATTCATGAAATACCTATTAGGTGGCTCGAAAACATTATATTTTGCAAATCATGCAGAGACAAGGAAACTGTAACTGTCAAGTACCCTACACATCACGGTTTTTACGAGTAAATTATAACTCATGTGTTCCCACTATGAAAAATTAATTTACTTTTTATTAGTTATTCAGATTGAATCCATAATTCCCAAGGCATTTTGTTCTTCTCATAATACATTACGTACATATTATTATTTATATTTACCATGAGTGCAATTCATGTGGTTGAATTAGAAAAGTGTGTTGCATGATTTTTTTTTTTAAAAAAACATTAAAAATTATTTATAGATGAGGCATGTCCAGAAAGTAGTCTGTTTGCTAATACAAAAAAAGAATGAAATAAGTTATTTGAACAAAACATTTATGCTCTGAAAGTAAATACCTTGAGCTATTTTTCTGCATAGGCACCCATGACATTGAAGCACTTATTGTACCAGGAAACAAGCATTTGCATGACCTCACCATACACTTCTGCTGCCAGTCCATTTGCAGAAGAATATGCAGGTTGCCTGTTCTTGCCCCTAGTGATGATCATCTTTGTACAAAATGAAAAGAGTTTTTGAGATGAAAGCACTTTGAGAACAACAAAGTACTCCAGCAAATGGTAACTGCATTTCTCAGTGGACTGGGAGCAGAAGTGGATGACGAGGGTATACGAAAACTTGTCTCCTGGTATGAAGAGTGCCTCAGTGCACTGGCAGCGATTGGGTTCCAAAACTAGGGTGCAAAACAGCTACCTTTCCTCGTATATAAGCTTTAGCATAATGCGGGGGCAACTGCCCCCCCCCCCCCCCACCTCCCTAATCGCCGCCACTGCCTCAGTGCATGGGTGCCTATGTAGAAAAATAGCTGAAGTTATGCACTTTAAGAGTAAAATGTTTTGTTTAGCTAACTTTTTCGGTCCATTCTCTCACATTGTCTTGTGTGTTCAGAAACCTTGTTTTCAACATTTAACTGTGATATACTGGATACAAACAACACAAAAAAATTTATCTGGGTATCAGATATCTTTTAGATAAACTTTTATATAAATTTCCAAAATTAAGATAATAAATACTCATGTCTCTGTGGAGATAAACATCCGCATGATTTGAGGGTATCTATCCAAATTTTTGGGTATCTGAATATTCAATACATTGGAATTCTGTAATCCGAATAATCAAAAACCGCTAAAAAAAATATATCTTCATGAAGGGTATATTCAACCCATATACTATATAATTCAGGCGAATGATATTCAGATATTGGAATTGCTCACATATCTATCATTCAGATAATTTGTATGATGATACATGATCTGTGCTGACATGTCCAGTTTGAACTTTGGTAACCCAGTTTTTCACGGTGATTGCATAATGAACTGTGTTCCCCCAATGTTTGTGCCATATCCTCATGAATTTGACTTGCAGACTTACTTTCAAGAAGAAATCATTGATCATATTGCTTCGCTGTCATTTCCACTGAAACTTTCCTGAATTGCTGATTTGCAATACACAAATATATATTTACATTAGAAGGCTCGTGTTTTGTCACAAGAAACTACAACGATGAGGGTTCATTACATCATGCAATTTGTTCATATCAAAACAGAAGAAGGCACAAAGGCTAAAGACTTATCAGCATCCCCTCGTAAATCTTGTTTGAAATGACAGTTGGAAACTCTCTAGTCTTCCAATACTAATTATACAGGTCATGGAAACCTACAACAGTGACTGGGGGTTTGTTGTGCTGACCACACATTACCCCGTAACTGGTTGGATGATCCATCTCCCATCTTTGCTGAGGCATGTGGGAGTGAGGCTGGCAGTTGGTAGGTAGGCCCTGGCCCTGGAGGGCTGTTGCATCACAGATTATTTAATACTTATCATTTTTTTTTACTATCTTACATCCTCCATCTCTCATCACTTCCAGTCTTATCACATGAATGGACATTTCCACTCAATTTTTTTACAACAATTTTAAAAACTACACCCTGGAAAAATGACCCCTGCAAGTTGTCGCATTTCTCTGCATTCAGTTTAAGGCAAAAATGAGACTTCCAAAGTTGCGAGCCTAGCGTTGCGCTGAAAACACGCCGCCTCCATGTTAATATGTCACTACTTGGAGAGAGCTCATTTGTCGTCTGGTTCCAGCGTCCAGTTTACTGGATGTGTAGCCCACGGTGAGCGAACACGTGCAGCAGTTTTACAAATCTGTACCGATTTAAATAATGGAAGAAGGAGCGATAGGAGAAAGGAAAGCTATGCTTTGTAATGATCATTCTTCTATGAAATATCCCTGCTGCTCACGTGCAAGATAAATGAAAGGGTTCAGCTGCGTGTTTGTTCTCAGGTCATGCGAAAAATATTGCTTATAAAATTGGTTGCTGACTAAACATTCAAAAATATTTTTTAAACTTATATTTATCGATATTTACCGTAACCTATGTAGTGCAAAATAAGAATTTTCACATTCTTCATTTTATTTAAAGCCTATTTAACTTTCTTTTCCATAAAGTAGGGATGGGCCGATATGAAATTTTGGCCGATACCGATAAAGTACCGATAAAAAATTTACCGATACCGATAACCGATATTCTACCGATCCGATATAAAATTAGAAATGGTCCTTGAAGAACCTGAAAGGCTCATTGACCTCCTTAAAAAAATGTGTGTTTCAAAGTGACTGCAGTGCAAGAGAAATTGCATATTTAGATATTTACTTTTTAAAAAAGTAGGGCATGGAGATTTTCCATAAAAATTACAACAAAATGGCAGAATTATGCACTAAGTTATCAGATATTTATCGATATAACGGATCGGTAAAATAATCGGTAATTTTACCGATATGCCTATATCGGCCGATACCAATACAGTACCGATTAATCGGTCCCATCCCTACCGGGCCTCCCCCATGGCGCAGTGGTAGCGTTATTGCCTTGTAATCAAGGTGTCCCGGGTTCGATACCCGGTGGAGGCACAAGTGGTTCGGATCCCACTTTAAACTGTAGGTCCAGTCCCGATTAGCCTTACTGTGCATAAAGTGGACTTAAAACACCAACTCAAACCAAGGTCCCATCCCTACCATAAAGCAATTTCAGTTTGTGTTCCATTTCTGTTGCACAAATTATGATCAAATATTTTTGTGCAGATAAGAGAAAATACACTGAGAAGATTACATTAGTTGCACAGTACATATCTATACTTAGTTTATTTATAATTAATACAAGGAAATAATGTGTATAAACATGGGTGTATTTAAGGGGGATTCAACGGCTCCAACCCCCTCTTTTTTTGGTTGAGTAAAATTACCAGATTACCTGTTCTATCCGCTTGTTCATAAAAATTTATTCGGACTTATTTCATTCTCTTAAATTAGAGACGTATTTGATGGGATACGGATGGGAAGGAAATTTCGTAATTCCACACACCAGATGGGACTGCAGACCAATGTCTGCAATTTCCTGATAGTTTTGGAATTTCTGCAATAAGAAACTGCATTGAGACTGTCAAATCAGTAATTCCCCCCCCCCTCCCCCCGAGTCATATTAAAGAAATTTGGTTATTAAAAACGTAGTGACACAAGATGAACAGAAAAGTATCAATACTAAGTAGCGTGACTACATACACACAACTCTGTCGGGTCCAGCACCCCTCCCTGACCTGCTCCCCAACAAGCTTCCGGCCAGCAGTATCCTGGAAATAAAGCAACCCTAATCATACCAAAAGTTGACCCCCCCCCCTTACGTGAACTATATATGCGTCCATGTGTATAACATTATATCCCATACTGAAATGGTACGATATATTTTGAATTTTTTACTGCGAAAAAAGCCGCCTCATATCTTTACCCCGAACACATTAATTGGTTGGTTCACAACCTCGCCACTAAGGATCCTATCGAGACGAGACATGGCAGCCTTGGTCTCGTTCTCATTGAGAGTTGTAAATGTCTGTCTCGTGTTTATTTGTAAATGTCTCATTGACAGTCTCGCCTCGATTTATAACATCCATCTCGGTTTCGGAGGGCAATTCTCGTTCTCGTCTCAAGTCTCGAAAAATATAAAGTTAACAATGTATACAAAGGCTTATCGTACAAACGTTCACAGTGCATGGAGATTATAAATACAAAAAAAACAACTTTTCTTAATGATTTTTTTTTGTTGTTTGTTTGACTCCTCGTTTCAACACTACGAGTCCTCGAAAACTGGATATTATCCTGTTTATATATGCAAACCTAACCGCAGATTCAGAATTACTAGGAATGAACTGGCATTGTAATTATTATACACAAAGTTCATGATTTCTCTGAGGAAGTCGCATGTTCAAGGTTTGACTCTCGACCTGAGCATGACTGTTTCCTTGTGAGTGGCATTTCATTGAACTGGAAATTGTTACATTGGAGGATGTTTGCTCACTTTGGGGGACAGCTAGGAGGATGTTCTATTGTTAATGTTAGTGTTGCTCACGAGACAATACATTTTCCGTCTCGTCTCATAAAAGGAGATGGAACGGACAAGTGAATGTTTTCGAAATGAGATGGGGCAGAAGAAAAAGTTTGTCTGGTATCGTGGCAGGTTGGTTGATACTTAGATTGTGCTTGTTGGTGGTGGTGGTAGTGTGTGTGTGTGGTGGGGGGGGGGGGTGGTCCTCCTGCACCCAGACTTCAAATACTGCTTGTAGTCATTCATCTTCATTGTAGCGATTAGCCAAAAGTAGGAAGAAATGTAATGTTAGAGAAGATACATACTAAATTAACCATGTGTTCTCATCGTTGCGATTAAACAAAGTGACGGAAAAGCGACGTAAAAGTAGGCTACATACAAAAATTTGCAATATATATATTAACTGAAGAAAACTGTCATTTACTGCAGGAAATTTAAAAACTCCCCATACCTTTTTATATCGTATCACCTCTTATATTGCAGAAATTGGCATGTAAACCAGTGTTCTAAACGTATTATCTTAAAATTTGCGAAGAAAATATTAGGACGAAAATAATTTTAATTCCAGAAAAGGCATTCCTGTAACAAGTTCTTGTCAGTCAGAACCAACCTATGTATTCGCAATGAACAAGGTAGTTCACGTGTTCAGCCATTGACTGTTATAAGTTTTGCTTTGTCACCAGTGGCGGTCCCTCCATGGTACAGAGGGAACAGGCTATTCCCTCCTACTTATCACGCTTTTGAGCTATTGAAATTATTTATATTAACATAATAAGAACACTTCTTTCTCCCGAAATCGTTTCCAAAAGTATCACTGAAGAAAATCTTTCACCGTGGCTGGACGTTTGTTTACGTCACCTACCCCCAACGCAAAATGGCTCTCACCCTCTACTGTCTGACGCCGAGTATTTCCGACCACGCGCGAAGATAAACGATCCAAACGCACCATGGAAGCTGAACACACTAGCTGTTCCCTCAGAGATATTGCGGATTCACTTTTCTTCCAGTTATCGCTATGTGCTGAAGTTTAATCGCATCACAAGTTATACATTTGGGTGTAGAAAGTCTATTACTTCCTAATCTCGTTGAGAACTTGCGTCTGACATTCATAATGAACTGATAAAATCTTCTACAGTCTAAGCGCCTGCTAAATACCTTGGCTAAACGCTGGGAAATAACTTCCGAGGGAACAGCTCACATCCACCTGTTCCACCAAGCCCAAGACCAAATTTTCAAGGCACGCAGCGGCAGGACAAGAAAGCGAATGTTGCGAGTGTTGTATGATCGACCGGCTGAGGACGAAAGTCTGTAGTTCATTGAACTTTGCAGAAAATACAACAAACCAACACACATCCTAACTGAATTAAAAACTAAAACGAAATCATAAACAAGGCATTTTCAAACTAGTTACTACAACTCTGTAAAATTATTAACTGGATATTCTTCCAGTGGCAAATAATATTGTTGTCCTTGTTTAATCCTGAGAAAGGAGGCTGGAACAGTTCGGGTTTTGATACATTAACAACTTCTACTAACCTAGCGGACGTTATGAAAAATACTCAGTCATCTGTGTGCCATTATTGCATTGAGGACATTTGAATTACAAGAATACTCAACTCTATGAAAAAACGTCAACTTAATCTACGAATAAAGAGATGAAACAGGTTCCGACAAAACATTATTTTTTTCCCTCTGATCACTCAAAAATTTATATTATCAAATTTTTCTTTGTTGCAAATCAACAATTTATATATTTAATGTTTTCTTTATATTACATCACATTTGCTTTAAAATTATTATTGTCATATAATTTTAACATGCCTCATATTTGTCACTTCAGACAATTTGTAATACAGTATATGTAGCCTATTGTATATTTATTTGGTTCATTTCAATAAGGGTTGAATTTTACTTGATCTACTGTATTATATTAAGACACCCATGCATGGTGTGGGGGGCGGAGGCAAGTGCAGGTGACCTGTTCCCCTGCCTGATTTATCACCGCATGCCACTGTTTTTCACCCTAATGGGAAAACCCTCTACCGAGTGGCTGAATTATAGTAAATACTGCTATACTGCTAGGGCATAATTCATCTCCAAGAAATGGAGCACAGATTTTTGCACTGGAAGTTAGAAGATTACACTGTTTTACACAGTAGCAAGGCAAGAGTGACTTTGCTGTTGCGTCTGCGGCTCATGCTAAGTTGACGGGACGAGCAGAAGCCCTGCCTGCACGAATTTCTAAGTGATGACGTCAGAGGACCTCGTGTCTGTGGAGAGGACGTTTTCAAATCCGTGACATAGGAGGTGAATTTCAGCGGTGTTTGAAGGTGTGTTTCTCGAGAACCAAAACACATATCGCTGAGATATTTTGCACATCTGATGTTTGTGTCATTATCTGTAAAATGATTGGATTTAAACCATTTTTCATGTCAAAGTGGAAATGTCCATTTTTGTTACCTAAATGTGCAACCTATCGATACCTGAATTCTTCACATCTGAATACTCATGGCAGCCATACATTACGATAACAATTTTCCTGATACTCGGATACCTGTCAAATACCCCGAATCTCATCATTATCCTAATTCCAAAATACCCATTGAGGGTACTGGTCACTGAACCAGCCAAGGAAGGCATTTCACCATGGTAACAGAATTTTTTTCACACTGTATTGCCATATTTACAAAGGTCCTTGATCAAACTGGAAAGTAGGTTTCTGCATACCTTTGCTCTTCCACACTTTCTTGGTTCAAATGCAAGGGAAGATAAAGTAAAAAAAAAAGAAAGTAAAGTGCTCCCCTGTGCATAGCACCATGCCAAGAAGGCGTATAGGGGGTGTGGGGGTAACGCCCCACACTTTCTTGATCAGTCGTGAGTGGGGGTGATGTGATCAGCATCACACCCCTGACCGCCTTTACCCCCCAGGGTTTCCCCCAGGTACCCATGTTATTCAACACTGGGTGGGCGCTGGGGCTGCTTCCATCGTTAGAAAAGTTCCCGGATTTGAACCGGCCGGGGGTGGAACCCGGGACCTTTAGCATGGTAGTCAGATGCGTTACCGACTGAGCCACCGGGCAAGGGAAGAACACAGGTTAAATGGTTGAAGGGTTGTGTACGCAGTTGTTTCCCCCTTTCACGTAATACAGTTCCCCCTCGCATGTTTATTGGTGGAGCCATCTTGCGTCACAATTGCTCAGAGACTTGTTTTTGTTCACTTTCTGCTCCAGAGATGACCGTTACAGGATATAATATTTTTTTGTTTTTTTTCTAAAGGGGTTCTGTTCCCATATTAGTTCTCATTACAGTTTTTAATAAATGAAAATTACTCTACTCAATAATTATTCTATAAAACTGACCAGGGGTAGATACATAAGTGATATCTCTTTTGTATATTACAAACAGGATGTGCAGGAAACTTACGACACTCTTCTTCAATTTGGAGACGAAATCTATAATGGTGCTCTTTTAGTTGGAACTTGGGTCACTGGCATTACTGGTGCTGCTGGTGCTGCTGGTGCTGCTGCTGGTGCTGCTGCTGCTGCTGCTGCACGTACTGGTGCTGCTGCTGCTGCTGCTGCTGCACGTACTGGTGCTTCTGCTGCTGCTGGTGCTGCTGCTGCTGCTGCACGTACTGGTGCTGCTGCTGCTGGTGCTGCTGCTGCTGGTGCTGCTGCTGCTGCTGCTGGTACTGCAGGCAAGGTTGTTAAAGCTGCTCCTGTTGCAGAGTTAGCCAAAGACGCTCTTAGCTTCGTGTTGACAAAAAAGTAGAATGTTGCACTGTGCTTGATCTTTTGTCAACAAGATTTGCTAAATGTATATGGACATTTTTCAAGGTTGAGCTGAGCTATTGGTATCAGATGGAATTTATTTACCAATACTTTGATGTTTTGTATTATGTAGAAAATACATACAGTGAAACCACAGATTTTACTTTTTTCTGCATTTTAAGTTGTTTTCAGCTTGGTCTCCCGAAAAACGTAAAATCAAGGTTTCACTGTATTTCTAAAGGCTTTTAAAAGTTTGTTTAAAAAAATGTATATGTCTGAATGTTAGTGACAATTCTATATTACTATGCAATGTATTTTTGACATTACCCATTGTCTAGTGGTTTTTACTTTTTTCTTTTACCTATGCTACCTGTACAATTTGAGGGAGCTTTAATTAAGAAACAAAAATACACATAACTTATTCTCTAAAATTCCCTTTTGGTAGATTACTCTGTATTGTACAAGCAGAATATAAATGAAAGTTATGAATATATTCTTCACTTTGGAGAAATAAATGTCATTGTTATGGTGAGATACTCCAGAAGACTGCTGTTGCAGTTGGAACTAGTTTTGCTGACATTGCACAAAAGAAGTACAGAGTGTCAGGGTGTCCCTAAAGGTACTTTACAACTTTGATGTAATACATCACAACTTGCAATTGACATACATAAACATACCGTGCCCCATTTGATTTACCAACACATGAAGTTTTATTGTGTATTAGTGCACTTCCACATGCACATCCCTGATGACACGTACATCTAATCGAAATTGCAACTCTGTCCATACCCCCTCTAGCATATCCATGTCAACTGTGGCTATGGCAGCTCTTATTCTGACCTTCAAATTATCAAGATCAATGACAGGAGTGCTGTAAATTGTGTCTTTGACGTAGGCCCACAAAAAAAAGGAAAAAAAAGTGGGGGTGTAAAATCAGGGAATCTAGGAGGCCAGGCAATTGGACCATTTCTTCAAATCCAAGGTGCTGGAAATGTCCTGTTCAGGATATCTCCCACGTTTAAGGCCCAGTGTGAGGTGCACCATCTTATTCAGCACCTGACAATAAAAACTGTAGGCGTTGGTGAATCGCCTACAACAAAGTATATTCCTCTGTGTCAATTGCAAGTTGTTCTGTATGGCTTCGAAGTTGTAAAGTACCAGGTAGTTATAATTAAAGTGACGGTGTTCAGAGTGGTACAGCACGGGCTGTAATGAGAGGAGCAGTCTGAAACTTCGTAGGTATGCTAATGAAGCAATGCACTCGCGAATTATGCAAAAATAGTTCCAGTTATCTCCACCAGGGTGGTGCTGTAAGCAGTCAAAATGTGATATAGTTACAGGAAAAAGGCAGGAAAGATCAAACACATGAGAACATTGGTTCTGGCATGTTTATTAGGAACTTATGGTTACAAGAACTGTTCAATATGGCCTCCCAATTCAGCAACATGCTGCATTCGTAACACGGCATGGTCGACGGTTGCTCGCAGCATGTCTGGTGAATTCTGAGCGACATGTCGTTGTATGCTAGCCTTCAGATCAGGCCGAGATCGGACATGTCCCTGATAGACATGATCTTGTAAGGTCGGGGTCATTAGTGAAGGTTTCTCGCAGCAAATCTTTCACGCGGCGAGCGACATGTGGTGTTGCCCCATGTTGCATCAAAATGGTGGTGTGTTCACAGTTCTGTTCTTGCAAAGCTGGAATCACGTGTTGCACAAGGAGGTCCCTATAACGTGCAGATGTCACTGTACACCTAACAGGTCCTCGAGGTATCATCTCCTCAAAGAAAAACGGACCAAGAATGAAGGAGCTAGTGAACCCACACCAAGCAGTCACATAAACTGAGTGCAATGGTTGTTCCTGCACAACATGTGGACGAGTGGAACCCCATATGCCACAGTTCTGAGTATTCACTGCACCGTCCAGAGTAAAATGCACCTCGTCAGTCCACAGAATATTCCCCGGCCACAAGTCATCCACTTCCATGCATGCCAAAAACCGATGGCCAAACTCACGTAGGGATACCAGTGTAAAATGCACCGCAAAACCTTGCGAACTGACCAGGGGAGTGACAATTCACGTGCCACAGCTCTAGCACTGGTTGCAGAAGTTGAGGCATGTGCTGCACGGTCAGCTACAGCTACAGCAACATCGTCCACAACTTCCACGGGGATGGGCCACCTTCCTCTCCCTGGTGCAACATTCAATTCACCTGTTTCCTCGAATTTCTTCATCATCTTCTTCAGCCCATCAATTGACATGGGCCCTCTTCTCAGCCCTTTCTGTTGGCGATATTTCCACAGTGCAGCATTGCTATTGCTCCCATTCTGGTAAAAAAACTTCACTAGCAGTGCACAGTCTTTCTTCGCAATAGCCA
The DNA here is from genome assembly GCF_977018435.1 of Lepisma saccharinum. Taxonomy (NCBI): domain Eukaryota; kingdom Metazoa; phylum Arthropoda; class Insecta; order Zygentoma; family Lepismatidae; genus Lepisma; species Lepisma saccharinum. The sequence continues at coordinate 72,532,298 of NC_139234.1, read as the reverse complement.
TTGCTTTTTACATGGAAAAATTCAAACTTTTAATGTTTGGCGAACATTCACATCACTACAGGGGAAAAATCAACAAGCGTCACCAACAACAACCAGGGAGCTCACACAATGGTTAGGCAATGTCACCGACTTTGACGTCAGAGTTACGGAAAATTCCACGTTTTGACTGCTTACAGCGCCATTTTTTACCCTGGTGGCGAGAATTGGAACTATTTTTTTCATAATTCGTAAGCGCATTGCTTCATTAGCATATCTATGAAGTTTCAGACTGCTACTCTCATTACAGCCCGTGCTGTACCACTCTGAACACAGTCACTTTAATTATAACCACCTGGTACCTTTGGGACATGGTGTATAATTTTGTAGAATACATGTAATTTACAAACTTCTGTAACTTGCATATTTTGCTAAATATAATTGTGATGGGTATATTTAATACATATAATATTTACAATTTTTAAAGTTTGCTAAAGATATACGTAGCAAATTGACTCAAGTATCAATGTTAATTGTGTCAATGTTAGTGACAATGCTTCTGGATCATTCCATGTGAAATCAACCAATGAAAGGGCACTTTTAAAGCTCAAAATATTTTGATTCATTTGAAATTTGACATACTGAGATAGAACCTTATGTAAAGTTGCAGATTCATATATTTTGTATTCCTAAAATTACAGGGGTGCAAAATGTGTGATTTCGACTAATTTTTCACCATTTCATTAATTTTAAATTCTAATATTTTGACAGTTGAAGTGATCAGATGCTGTTGGAAAGGTCTTGAAAATCTCTTGCACATGAGATATTACAGGTGTTGATTAAGACATTCATTTAATTGACTCAATCTTAAATTGTGCAGTTTTTGATACTTTTAACTTATTTTTCCCCTACTTATGAATATTCAACAATTTCCATCAAAAGAATTCAATTTCATCTCTAATTTCGAGATGCTCTTTTAAAAGGTAATGTGTAAAAAAGTAAGATAAGGCATGTTTTCATTACAATCCACTTTTCGCTGCACACGGTCGTAACAACATTCAAAAACTTTTTGACATATTTATTTCTTCTGCACAATCAACTGTCGTGGTTTCTTATATTGTAATTAAGCACAGAACAAATTATTTGGTACATAGAACATTGTTTATGTTACATTAAATTGTGCAACCATGTGACAGTCACCCTTCATCGTTTTATGGCAATCACACTGTGGAACCAAAATGGCAAAAATGAACCACTAATTAGTACACAATGGCAGTATTTTTCCACGTAATATTAATACTAGAAAAATCACGTGTGAGTAATAGTGAAATAGCACTTCGTAAAATACCAACCCGTTCTATTGGTCTATTATGGTGCAACAGAACATACCTGTAAATTGTGAAGATGCAGTTGTGTTGAGACCAGCAACATGATGTGGAAATTACACCTTCGCTTCACGAACTTTTCCTCCCTCTTAAGAAAATCTGCAAAGTGGTGGTTGATCTCTATCTCTCTCTTGAACACTGAAGCAAAACCTCCAGAAATTTTTGAACGGTATTGGGGAATTTCTATCTTCAGTAAACTTCATTGTATTGGTCCCTTCGTGTAACATGGTCTCATGCCTTGTGGTGCCAAACCTTCATCACACAATTTGTTGAGTCATAATGGCTATCATTCCGTGCATGCAATAAAACTTTTGCACACATTCAGTTCCATTTTACTTCACAGCACAATTGCCTGCAGATGAGTCAACTTTCCATTTGCACTGCCACAGTACCTCGGTGTGGTAGTGCTGCTTGGTGCTTTGCGTAACCTTATGAAGCCATGGTACAGAGATACTCTTTCCTCTCTCGCATGGTTTGGCAGCTTGCATGCTATGTTCCTTTTCACGTTACCTCTCCATCGTAAGACAAATGTGCAGCTCTTGCTAACTGCAAAACAACTCTGTACACCAACTGCCTGGTTGGAAGAGGACTAGTTTCCATGTTCTATGGCGTAGATACTGCCACCTGGTGTTTCTTATCGGAAGTATTCCATAACCATTGAAAAACAAACTTGTGCGCCAGTGGCGGAGAGTCAATTGTGGTGATTTTCCACGACGAAAATTTAATATAATTTGCAAGATTTGAGGAGTCATGAGAAAAAATGCCACCCCCCACAATTTTAGAATCTACACCACAAAAGATGTGACTTGTGTTCTGAGTATTACAACTTATGAGTAGTGAATTTAGTTATTAGATGTTCTTACCTTTTCTTGATGTAATATTCATCTCCACAATATCTGTAATGCTCAAATATTGGTTCCTTTAATTTGCAAAGTTAGTCCTGTGTCTTTGCCCTTATATGAGGAGAAAGATACAAATATCCTCTGTTCGGATGCACACATTAGTTTTTAATAAATGAAAATTACCCAAGGATTATTTTATAAAACTGACCAGTGGTAGATGCATCAAGTGATATCTCTTTTGTATATTACAAACAGGCTGCAAGGGACACTTACGAAAATATTCTTGACTTTGGAGCGAGTATCCATAATAGTGCTGTTGGAGTTGGAACTTGCGTTGCTGGCATCGCTACTGCCGCTACAGGAGGTGTCGCTGGTGCAGTAGTAGGTGGAGGTGCTGCAGTTGCTGGTCTCGTTAAATCGTTGCCCAAAAAAAAGTAAAATGGTTCAAGGGGGTTTGGTCTGCTCTGAACGTATATTTTGCTAAATGTTACATCGATGGATACTTTTCAAGGTTGAGCCAATATTGATGCTGAGCTATTGGCGTCGGTTGGAATTTATTTAACAATACTTTTCCACCAGCATACATTAACTTCCATAAGCATACTTCGCTTAGTGTAAAATTAATATATATTTTTTTTTATGTGTACCATATTTTTAATTGTATATGTAATTTTTCAAGTTTGTTAAAAAAATGTACAGATCAGAATTGAGCACAATATCAATGATACTTGTTTGAATGATATTGACAAGTGATTCTATGTATTCAATGTCCTTTTGACATTACTAATTGACTAGTGGTTTTTACTGTTTTTTATCCTATTCTGCCTATACATTTTGAGTGGGTTTTTAATACAGAAACAAATTATTCTCCAAAATTACCTTGGGTAGATTACTCAATTATGTATATTACGAACAGAATATACATGGAACTTATGAAGGTTTTCTTCATTTTTGAGAGATTCTTCATAAGACTACAGTTGGGACCTCTTTTTTTTTGTATTTTTATTACATATATGTATATTTGTAACAGTTTTTAAAAAAGATGTACATGTCAGAATTGACTAAATCTATGAAAACAGCCCAGTCAAGGTCACGCCGCTCATCTACATTCTTGCCAATAAGCAACGAAATCAACCTCATGTGTACAACGTGCGAAGTGTGGCAACCCTGGAGGGCCAGGGGTGTGAAGGAGGCAAGGGGAAGCCTCCGACCTTGACTTGACTGTTTTTGTGGAGAGAGCAGTAATATGGTATATTTTCTAAATTTAATTTTGATGGATATTTTTTATTATGTATAAAATATATATATTTCTAAGAATTTTTAAATTTTGTTAAAAATGTACATGTCAGAATTGACTAAATTTTCAATATTAGTTGTTTGAATGTTAGTGACAATGCCCTGTACCAACATGCAATATTTTGGATAATAGCCAATATCTAGTGCCTTATACTCTTTTACTCAGTTTAACACTATGTTTTGAGGGAGTTCCTCATCTCTCATCTTCACCGAACCTACAAATTAAAGGAACAGCCTTTTTGGTCCAAAACCTATCAAGCCATCCCAGTGCACATTTTAAGCAAATATGCACCCCCTACCCCTCTCAAGAGAAAGAGAATAAGTAATCTAAATGTTTAGGTTTATGTATAATATGTATGTGTGTGTGGAAAAAAAAATTATTACTCCAGGGGAGTGCAATGGAGCATTTGGTTAGGACACCCGATTTGTATTAAGTGACAGGTTTGCCATAAGTTTGATTCCACAAACAGCAAAAAAGTATTTTTTACCTGAAGAAGAGAAGAGGTGCTCGATTGAAACATGGTGTTAGAATGTTTGATGTCTGATTACTAGGGCTCGAAAGTTGATGACCTAGAAAACCTTAAAAATGACCTTAAAATTGTAAAAAAAAATTCTGGAATTTTAATGAAAGCTTGATTTTTCATAACTTGCAAGAGACTAGTTGAATAATTTGATATCTGTTGTTTGGTGGTTTAAACTATTGAAGCAAAGGGAAAAAGCAATCAAGTGCTAATGTAGGTTTTTTTTCCTACTTTATTTCACACTATCAAATGCATTTAAAATTCATGAAACAGCTGGGAAGGAGAAAAAAGAAACTTCAAAAACTTCAAAAATGCAATAAAAATACTGAAAAATGACCTAAAAACCAAAAAAAGGCCAGAAAATGCAAAATAACTGAAACTGACTACGTTCAGGTTTAGCATTGTCTTCAAAGCCCAGAAAAATAATAATTTGGCATCAACTTCCTAGCCTTACTGATTACCCTTTCATGATAATGCCAATATTCTTTTTGAATATTTACTTACACAACCACTTGTAATTTGCAAAAATAATACAAATAAATATTCTTTTTGAAAGTGGCAACATTTCATTCTAGTTCCCAGAACTTTTCAAGCTTGGATTACTAATACATATAATGTACACAGCCAACTATGTGAACACCAACAACTATGCAAGTGTTGAAAATTTCCATACCTTGTAGTCTGGCATCATGATCACTGGTGAAACAAAAAATGGCATTGTACTGCAGTGTAGTCAGACAGAGGGAGAAGATAGCAACAGGTATCACCACTTCTTTTGTTTCTCCAGCGAGATGTTTTGCACATCTCATTTCTGTATCATTGTTCACAAAATTAAATAGTTTAAAATGTATTTCACATCGTAGTGGAAATGTGCATTGTTGCTATGAATCCATGCCCCATCCCCCATATTCTCCTGACCTGACACTTTAAGACTTCCTGGATTGAAGTTTGCACAATCATGAGGTGGTTGTCATTACAGTGGAGAGCTAGCATCATATCTCCACATCTGCAGACTTCTACAAAGGTGGAATTAAAAGACTGTTGTTCCTCAGACGTAAAATATTTCAGGGCAGTCCGATAGCTTTTGGAGAAGTGTTCCAATGCATAACAGTCATGACCAAAACAGCCTACTTTTAATTCGAGAACTAATACTTCCAACAGTGATTTCTTTTCTTGTATAAAGTGAATAAACATGGCAACAGAATGCAACAGGCCTGCTTCCGGCATCGCAGTGGGCGTTAACCCTAAAAATAACCTGCAGACTTCTGGCATGGAAATTCCGGCTTCTGCTCCAAGCTTTTTCCTATAGTGGGCATTACACCATTTGATTTCAATAGAAGCAGACAACAGAAGGTCTGTTGTCGTAACCGTGTTTCATTGTGTCTCAGTGGGCGTCAAGCTTTAAAGGTGTCATTCCACTGGAATAGTCAAATACAGGTCGAGTCCATCACCAGACAGGCAGTGAAAATGAAAGTGGGGAAATCATAGTCTCTGATTTTCCTGAAATTTTAATTGTGAAACTGTAAGAGAATCTTTGAAATACGTATTTTTTTTATTATTATTATTATAATTTTCACTCGATATATAGCTGTGCAAAGTTGACCATGCGGCAGCAGTTTTGGATCTGTCAATTTTTCTTAAATTGCAATATCTTCTCAACAAATAGAGATAAATAGATGAATCTTTCTTGTTTTGAAGTATTTGTGTTTCTACATATTATAAACAAATAATATCTCCAAAACCGACATTGGAACAGCAATTAAAAAATAAACTAATTATTTTAAAAAAATTATTTATCTCAAAAATACCAATCTCAAAAGTTCTAAAAATATTACAGGAGTTGTATATCTACATATCCTGACAAGGGGAGCATGCCATTTTTCTTCTTGCATTCTTAATTATTTTTTTTAAAAAAAAATCAGATTGCGGACATATTTAGAACCATGGAAATGTTCTACAACTGTCTGGAACCTTCCAGAATGTAACAGAACCTTCTAGAACTGTCTGGAACCTTCCAGATAATTCCAGAATGTAACAGAACCTTCTAAAACTGTCTGGAACCTTCCAGGTAATTCCAGAATGTAACAGAACCTTCTAGAACTGTCTGGAACCTTCCATATTATTAACAGAATCTTCTGGAATTGTTTGGAACCTTCCATATAATTCCAGAATGTAACAGAACCTTCTAGAACTGATAATTCTGGATGTTTGGTCTAGTATATAAAAGGGAGAACACATTTAATTCACAGTTCAGTTGTCAACAGGCAAACAAAGAGACCAAATTTGTGGTCCAGCAGTACTTGAAAGCTTTTGTGCAAGGATTACTCATTGTAGGTGATTACATAGGATCCCATTTCACAGGTTTTTGTAACAGTCTGCTGAGAGGAATAAATGGCTTCACAGTGGGAACAGAACATAATTAAATGTGCAGATTATGATCATGTGCACAAGAAAGTGTTACAAGAGAAGCAAAAGACCAGACTTTATTGTGGTTGGTGATCTAAGTAATGTGTTTTCTGAGAGGTTTCCTAATGACGGGGTAAATCCAAACCATCACTTGTGCTCCAAATGCTACAATAGATTATGTAATGAAGAATACGAGCCACCTACTACTGTTGCAACTGAAGATGGCAGTGACACAACCTTTGACTCTAAAATTGAAGAGTTGCAGCAGCTAAATACAACAGCATCAGCAGTTGGAGTCTTACCTGTTAGAAAGCCTGGTTACCTGAAAGGCAATCCACAATCATATGTAAGAAGAAAACTAAAATAGCTTGTAACAGCAGATGTGTCAACTGGAAGGAGTCTGTCCAGAATTTTTTAAGCTGAATTGGCCTCCCCTTTGGCAGAATATAATGTTATTCCACAATGCGAGTGTTGTGAATTGTGGTTAAAAAATACAAATACAGCTGCTGATTCATGAACAACTTACAACCAAAAGGTTCAAGTTATGTCTATTGTTCCCAGATCTGTTACTAAACAGTAGATATTAGAACACATCCCAAATTCTACCAAACACATGATTGACAAATCACAAAGAATGGTGATTGAGAAAGGAATTTTTGGTATACCAGACCCCTACTGTGGACATCCACTATTTTCGAGCTTGAAAACTGGAAGATTGGAAAACAATTGGACCAGTGAAAGGAATCCAAAAATCTCATGTGTGGGCTTATGATGGAAACAAGCTCTCCATTTCAAGAACAGTGGAAAGCATCATGGAATATGTTTAATTTGGCAACAGTGAGGATATAACGGCTGTTAAACTGCATGATCTCCAAAGTTTAAAGACTGGAATGTTTGTGGCCTGTGTGTATGAAGGTGAATGGTGGGTGGCAGAAGTTACACAGGTCAGCAATGACTTACAGGAAGTTACTGTTAACTTCATGCTGCCTCATGGCAGCTCCAGTGGGTATCGCTTTCCTGACAAGAAACAGCACACATGTTATATCCAGTTGCATGATATTATTGATCCTGCTGTCCCTGTTGGTGCATGAGCAAGAGCTCATTCCATACTAGATGCTTCCACTAAACTATTCAACAACTGTTCAGTGCTTATAATGGACTAGGATAATAGGTGCACTGTCTTTGTTGTATTAGAACTGTTTTTTTTTATTGCTTCAGCAAACAGTGTCTTATATCATGGATGCATAATATATATTGCATAAAACAATTTATAAGTGTATTAATGTAACATTTCCACAGTTACAAATTTGTCCAAAAATGGATTAAAACAAAAATCATTAAAAATTCGAGAAGCAAAATGGCATGCTTCCCTTTTCAGGATTAGTAGTACCCTTAGATATACAATGCCTGTAATATTTTTAGAATTTTTGAGATTGGTGTTTTTGAGATAAACAATTTTTCAAAAAAACTTTGTTTATTTTTTAGTTGCTGTTCCAATGTTGGTCTTGGAGATATTATTTGTTTATAATATGTAGAAACACAAATACTTCAAAACAAAAAAAGATTCATTCATTTATCTCTATTTGTTGAGAAGATATTGCAATTTTAAAAAACTGACAGATCCAAAACGGCTGCCACACGGTCAACTTTCAACAGCTATATCTAGAGTAAAAATAAAATTAAAATAAAAAATATGTATTAGACTGTCTCACAGTTTCACATACTAAAATTTCAGGAAAATCCGAGACGATAATTCCCACCCCTCTGCCTGTCTGGAGATGGATTCAGCCTATAGTGGAACCCCAATGTTACATTTTCCCGCATTATGCATTCAATCCTGATGGTTCCAACACAGCAAAATGTTGCAAACTTTCCCTCGATTTGACATGTTCCTGCACATATTTATTTATTTTGCTTGGTCTTCTGAGAAACGTAAAATCGAGGTTCCACTGTATTATGTATGTACCTCAGGAACAAAGTCTGAACACAACTTTCCATGCTCTACATCTCATCAAACTTCATAGAAAGAAGGTAAATTTCAGTTTTGAAGAAAAAGATAATTTTCTTTTCATGTATAAAATTTTAATATAAATGCAAATTTTCATTTCCTGCATAATACACATTGTTTTCAATGTGCCAATACAACAAAATGTTAGAAATATTTACATAGCTTCAGGACCAAAATTAAATATTTGAAGTTCCACTGTACTTATATTTCATATACATTCGAAACCATTACTTTCTTGCAAATCCACAATCACTGGATTTTAATGCACCTTTTGATCTTTGAAATAACTTAAAAATTAAACAAATAAAATTACATCTTTACATGATTGTAAACTAGCCAAATTTCAAAGGCACTAAGCAACTCAATAAATAATCTACTTGAAATTAGATTTGATAAATATGAGCATCCATTAAATACAAAAGAAAGTTATAGTTTCTGCTCTTGGAATCATTATTAACCAACCACCCCTCTTGCCTTCCCCTCCCCTCCCCAAAAAAGGAAAACACAGTAACACATCACTCCAGCCACATGAAGAGTATTAAAAAAACGTTTCTGAAGGATACATAATTTATTAGAGACCACAAGTTACTTCTTCATATAGTTACCACCATTGCCAAAGCATTTGTCAAGGAGCCAAAGCATTTGTCAAGGAGGGACACAGGATTTGGTAAACCCTCAGTCACCTGATTCTTGTCACTAGTCTTACTAGTGTATAGCATACAATGTTGTTAACATTGGGTGTGTGCAGATACACAGTGATCCATGGCAAATTACAGATGATATTACAATTTACAAATTGGTTGATTGTGTGGTGGTGGTATGCGTATCCATTCCGAATTCTAAGGTCGATGTATATTTATACTTATATTATCCTGTTGAGGAACAGGTAAAGTGAGTGGAGTATATACATACAAGAAAAAAATACAAAAGCAATAAAATATTGTATTTAGTCTAGGAATTAATTCGTGCGCCTGGACAAGAGATGGCGTAACGAGTGTATCATCCCACAGTTCCGTGTATCCACACATGCGTTGAAAACTCCTGTCAGCGCGCATCTTTCGTAGTAAAGGGCAGTTGATTGACGTGTCAACAACAGCATTTTGTAGTCAACTGAACATGGCACAGTTCATGCCAGATAAAGTGTTTTTGCGGGGTGTTCTGCTTCATTACTGTAACATGCAGAAAAGTGCTACCGAAAGTCATCATATTTTGGTGGAAGTGTATGGTGACCATGCGCTAGCTGAGCGAACGTGTCAGAAGTGGTTTGCACGGTTTAGAAGTGGTGATTTCGGCCTGGAAGACCAAAAGCGACCTGGACAGCCAAAAAAATTTCAAGACGAAGAATTGAGAGCATTGCTCGATCAGGATTCGTGTCAAACGCAGGAAGAACTTGCAGAAGCATTAGGCGTTGATCAAACAACAGTTTCCAAACGCCTCAAAGCCATGGGGATGATTCAAAAGATGTCACATTGGGTTCCACATGAATTGAAAGACAGAGACGTTGAAAGACGAAAAACCATTTGCAAATTGCTGCTTCAAAGACAGAAAAGAAAGGGGTTTTTGCATCGCATTGTTACTGGCGATGAGAAGTGGATCCATTACGAGAACCCGAAACGAAAAAAGGCCTGGGTGAAGCCAGGTGAACCAGGTCCATCACAACCGAAACGAGATATTCACTGTGCAAAGGTTATGCTGAGCATATGGTGGGATATGAAAGGTGTGGTGTACTATGAGCTGCTGCAACCGGGTGAAACTATTAATGGAGAACGTTATCGACGACAATTAATGCGTTTGAAGCAAGCTCTGGCCAGGAAACGACCAGAATGGAAGAACAGACATGATAAACTTATTTTTCAACATGATAACGCTCGCTCACATGTCGCAAAACCGGTCAAAACCTATTTAGAAAATGTCGGATGGGAAGTTTTACCCCACCCGCCGTATTCACCAGACGTTGCTCCTTCGGACTACTACTTGTTCGATTGCATGAATAACGATTTGATTGGACAGCGGTTAACTTCTTCAGAAGATATCGAAAAATGGGTCTCTGACTGGATCGCTTCAAAGGATGAGGACTACTTTCGCCACGGAATCCGTAACTTGCCTGACAGATGGGCGAAAGTGGTGGCTCGCGATGGACAATATTTTTCTTAAGGTATTTATGTATTTTGTGTTTGAACTACAGCTTCAATGTGTGCGTAACAACCGCACGAATTAATTCCTAGACCAAATACCTAATTAAAATTCATTGATCTCTACATACAGCTTAAGATCAACATGAAGAAGAATGTCAGTAAGTCATTTAAAAACAATGTAGAAATATTGATAATTGAGATGGGTCTAAAATTTGTACCTTCAATACTAAGAATTGAAATAATTACATAAGTATTACATATAATAAGATACACATTGATTTCTTGAATTATTTCTGGGTTTCAATTTATGAAAAGCATTTAAGATTTTTCATTAAGAACGGGAGAAAACACTTGCACGTTAAACCAGTCTCTTTGTAAAATTTAGGTTTGAAGGCAAAGAAAATTTCTTTTAGAATAAGTTTTAAAAGTATTTTCTATATTTTAGTTATCCATTAAAATGTTTCATCACCATCCAGACTATATGGATGGTGTTAGTCTTTACAGTTTTGCAAAATATCACCATCTTTACTGTGAGAAATTGCCACTACTAGGTGACAGTGGTAGTATTAGCACTGCTTAACTGTGCATGTTCAACAACGTGACATGTGCAGTGCGAATGAAGAGTCATATTCATGACCAAGAATTATATAGAAGATTTCTATGACAAGGATCTAGAAAAGCGTCTGTTCCAGCCTGACAAGTATGTTAATAATGGTGGCAACTATACTGAGAAATAGTTTCTGACCATAATAAATTGTTGACAAATATGTGACCCTTGTTTTTTCTTAACAGTCTACTAGAATTTACTTTCTGAATACCCCCTATATACAACTTGTCCAGGCTATAAGCATCCAAAAATACATACACACACATCTCAGCATCTATAAAGTGTATTGAAATATTATATATTGTATAGGGTAACTCACAAAGTTCAATGGGAACACCCGTTGCAGTTCGGCCAATGTCAAAATGATACTCGAGTTCCTGCCAAGTTTTTTTTAATATTTGAGATATTATCAGAGCAACTGATTTTTCAAATTGTCCAAATCTCAATCCCCCCCGAAATACACAATTTTTGATGAAACTTCATGTAACCCCAATTATGCTAATCGAAGTACCCATTGAACCTTCCGCTGTGGAGTTCACGTCTCAACTAAGGCAACTACTGATAACGTTCCTGAAAAAGTAACCTTGAAAGTGTGATCAAAAAATATTTGGAGAAATATCCAATCAAGTGAGCTTCAATTGAGAATATACAGTGAGAGGTTCTGCATTGTAATTTGTTGTTGGATACTTTTAACACAGACAGCCCACAAATTCTTACTACAAGTGGCAATGACTCACAGAGCTTTCGTTCATATCATTAGACCTATTGGAGTTCAAAGAGCGAGTAGGTAAGGTGATTTACATATTGTGTTGAAACAGATTCAAAAGTTCGAAAAATATCGTCACATGTAATAAATGCTTTTTATAATTAAATAATGTAATAAAACCAATTTCTTTGCCAATATCTGCACTTCAAAAACATGATAATACACAGACCCTACACCATATTTCAGTTTTTTCTTGAACAACAACAGCATGGCCAAGTATTAAAACTGCCATAAGGCTTCCAAATCACTCTGCATTAAAAAAAAAAGGATAAAAGTTCATCTTCCCAATTAACATTACAAGAAGGGCAGAACTGCAACGTCAAGATTAAAGCCATTAAGAATTGCTTCTTACCTATTACTTTTTGTCTTTCGTGCCACTACTATTGTAAGTGCACCAATAAGAGCAGCTGCACCTATTCCTCCCAAGACAGCCCAAACATTTGGTGCCTCCTTAACTTTCTGTTCGGAGCAAGGTTGTTCATTTTGGGGTTCCAATGTTGGACTGGGCAGCTGAACAGAAGAAACATCAACTTTGAAGATTTCGTAGATAACTTGCGTTCTTTTCTCACCTTGCGCCTCGTTGATTTTGTTAATGATCCTCTGGATGCGATGCTGGGCATTTCTTAGTGTGTCATCTTTCACAAAGTCTAGAAAGTTGCATCTTGTATCCCAAAAGAAACTGATTTTCCCCATTGCCAGATGCTCCAATAGTCGAGTCAGCATCTGCAGATGAAACACAGCTGATGTTAAGATTAATTGCAAGTTGTTGTTTTATGAAGGTGGTTGCATCATTTGACCTTGAATTAAATCTTTTTCAATTTGAAGCAGTGTGCAAAACAGACTAAGCTTCATGGAAATGAGAGTTCAGTACTTACAGTGGACACAAAAACAAAATAGCACTTGTCATGGATATTGCACCTTCCCTGCATGGCCAAGAATTATCTTGAAGCTTAAAAAAAAAAATTCTATCTTCTATTCAGACCTATGCCTGGTTCTAGAGGTGCATGAATTTGTATTGGAAAAAAATTCACCACCGTGGCAATCACGTCCTTCCTTTCACATATTTTACTTTTTTTTTTTTTTTACTTACCAGTGATTAGCATATTAATGTTATGCTCCTAAGATGATTGTGATCCACACTAAACAGTAACCACATCAACTGAAATTGTCGCCAAAATAAATAAATATAAAGCTCTACTGTTTACTACTAAACATCATGTCCTGTGGGGTCTTGTCACTACTGATATGGTCAATTTTCAATATTTTTAAAATCTACGAATAGAGAAATATGTTTCCGACAAAACAGAAAGAAATGCATGCCAAGTGGTCTATATTAGGGATGGCCAGATCCGGATCCTGGCAGATCTGAAATCCAGATCCGGTTGGTTCCGGATCCTAAAATTTTTCGGATCCGGATCCAGAATTTTCAGATCCAGATCCGGATCCATTTTGCCATCCCACATGCGCTTCTTTGGAAAGTAAGAATGTGCTTATAACATATTATTACCTGCTAATATACATATATATATAATATACATATATATATAATATACATACATACACATATATATATATATATAGTGTGTGTACGTGCGTGCACGATTTGTAATTAATTAATACACTTACAAGGGAGGTCTAAGTCTTCCCCTCCGATTTCCATGAAACTTGGCAGGTGTATAGAGGCCCCCCTCAAATGTCAAGATGAGGAGAAATTGAAGTGGTGATCTGACCCCGAAACCACGTAAATATGGCATAGGAAGAAACAGGGGGCATAGGGCCTCTCTATACACCTGTCAAATTCCATGGAAATCGGAGGGGGACACAGGGGTCCGATGATCCCCACGTCAATTTGTACTCATCTTTATTTTTGAGGCGGGTTTTGCCCCCTCAAACAGTTTTTTTTAGCCGAAACAAAAAAAAAAAACACGTATTTCTTCCTTTGGGCCCCTCTATACACCTGCAAAGTTTCATGAAAATCGGAGGGGGACACAGGGGTCAGATCCTTACTTCAATTTGTCCTCATCTTTTCATTTGAGGGGATTTTGCCCCCTAAAACAGTTTTTAGCAGAAACAAAAAAACACGTATTTCTTCCTTTGGGCCCCTCTATACACCTACCACGTTTCATGGAAATAGGAAGTAAACACAGGGGTCAGATCCCCACTTCAATTTGTCCTCATCTTGACATTTGAGGGGAGGTTGCCCCCTAGAACAGATTTTTAGCCCAAACAAAAAAAACACGTATTTCTTCATTTGGGCCCGTTGATACACACACCTGCCAAGTGTAATGGAAATCGGAGGGGGACACAGGGGTCAGATCCTCACTTCAATTTGGCCTCATCTTGACATTTGAAGGGGTTTTGCCCCTAAAACAGTTTTTTAGCTGAAACAAAGAAAAACGTATTTCTTCCATTGGACCCCACTATAGATCTGCCAAGTTTCATGGAAATCGGAGGGACACAGGGGTCAGATCCTCACTTCAATTTGTCTTCATCTTGACATTTGAGGGGGTTTTGCCCCTAAAACAGTTTTTTAGCTGAAGGAAAAAAAAACACGTATTTCTTTCTTTGGGCCCGTTTATACACCTGCAAAGTTTCATGAAAATCGGAGGGGGACACAGGGGTCAGATCCTTACTTCAATTTGTCCTCATCTTTTCATTTGAGGGGATTTTGCCCCCTAAAACAGTTTTTAGCAGAAACAAAAAAACACGTATTTCTTCCTTTGGGCCCCTCTATACACCTACCACGTTTCATGGAAATAGGAAGTAAACACAGGGGTCAGATCCCCACTTCAATTTGTCCTCATCTTGACATTTGAGGGGAGGTTGCCCCCTAGAACAGATTTTTAGCCCAAACAAAAAAAACACGTATTTCTTCATTTGGGCCCGTTGATACACACACCTGCCAAGTGTAATGGAAATCGGAGGGGGACACAGGGGTCAGATCCTCACTTCAATTTGGCCTCATCTTGACATTTGAAGGGGTTTTGCCCCTAAAACAGTTTTTTAGCTGAAACAAAGAAAAACGTATTTCTTCCATTGGACCCCACTATAGATCTGCCAAGTTTCATGGAAATCGGAGGGACACAGGGGTCAGATCCTCACTTCAATTTGTCTTCATCTTGACATTTGAGGGGGTTTTGCCCCTAAAACAGTTTTTTAGCTGAAGGAAAAAAAAACACGTATTTCTTTCTTTGGGCCCGTTTATACACACACCTGCCAAGTATCATGGAAATCGGAGGAGGACACATAGGTCAAATGCACACTTAAATTTGTCCTCATATTGACATTTGAGGCGGGGTTGCCCCCTAAAACAGTTTTTTAGCCCAAACAAAAAAAAAAAACACGTATTTCTTCATTTAGGCCCGTTTATTCACACACCTGCCAAGTATCATGTAAATCGGAGGGGGACACAGGGGTCAGATCCTCACTTCAATTTGTCCTCATCTTGACATTTGAGGGGGTTTTGCCCCCTAAAACAGTTCTTTAGCTGAAACAAAGAAAAACGTATTTCTTCCATTGGACCCCACTATAGACCTGCCAAGTTTCATGGAAATCAGAGGGACACAGGGGTCAGATCCTCACTTCAATTTGTCCTCATCTTGACATTTGAGGGGGTTTTGCCCCCTAAAACAGTTTTTTAGCTGAAACAAAGAAAAAAGTATTTCTTCCATTGGACCCCACTATAGACCTGCCAAGTTTCATGGAAATCGGAGGGACACAGGGGTCAGATCCTCACTTCAATTTGTCCTCATCTTGACATTTGAGGTGAGTTTTGCCCCCTAAAACCGTTTTTTAAGCTGAAACAAAAAAACACGTATTTCTTCCTTTGGGCCCCACTATACGCCTGCCAAGTTTCATGGAAATCGGAGGGGGACACTTAGATAACCTTCCTTGTTAGTCTTACACTTTGTGATTATATAACACTGCATATATTATAATGTTTTATTTTAATTTGTAAAACTGTAACTGTAGAACAATTGTATAATTTTTGTATAACATTTCTAAACTAAACTAAACCCACAGCGCTACAGCCGTTGAAGGGCCTTGGCTTACCTACCGACTGCTGGTCTCCCTCCCACACTGTTCCTCCGTCACCTGTTATAGCGTGGAGGTCTTAGACCAGTATTGGGGTGACGGGTGATCAGCCCGACGAACCCCCAGCCGTTGTTGTAGGTCTTCTTGACCGGGTTCGCTCACTCACTCGGAGCTTCCCAATTTCCTCACGATGGTGGGTTGCCACCAGCCCTATACGTAGGCCGAATAAATTCGGACCAGAGCCGGATTCGAACCTACGCCGTCCCGCAGCGAACGATCTCAAGACGAGTGATCGCCTTAACCCGCTCAACTACGGAGGAGGACGTATAACATTTCTATCTTGTTATATGTGTTAAAGGTTTCATCCTGGAATTTATGTATGTTTTCATTTCCAATACATTCGAATGAATACATATTCGTTTCAATGGCATTTACAAAATCACCTCTGACATTTTATGTTAAACAAGTAAGATTATTTTTGTGCACGAGTGTGTTAGCCGATGCGTAGCAAAGTATTTTAGGAACAACACTTGAAAAAAATTCTTGTAGGACTAACTAATGAAAAATTTCTTTGTAATCGAAGATCATTAATACCTTTTAAGGTGTGGTAATATTATAATGGGATTGAGATACGAAACTCTCGGATCCGGATCCAAAAAATCTGGAATTTTCGGATCCAGATCCAGATCCGGAACTTTCAGATCTGGATCCAGATCCGAAACTTTCAGACCCGGATCCGGAATTGAAGTGGTGATCTGACCCCGAAACCACGTAAATATGGCATAGGAAGAAACAGGGGGCATAGGGCCTCTCTATACACCTGTCAAATTCCATGGAAATTGGAGGGGGACACAGGGGTCAGATGATCCCCATGTCAATTTGTACTCATCTTTATTTTTGAGGCGGGTTTTGCCCCCTAAAATAGTTTTTTTAGCCGAAAAAAAAAACACGTATTTCTTCCTTTGGGCCCCTCTATACACCTGCAAAGTTTCATGAAAATCGGAGGGGGACACAGGGGTCAGATTCTTACTTCAATTTGTCCTCATCTTTTCATTTGAGGGGATTTTGCCCCCTAAAACAGTTTTTAGCAGAAACAAAAAAACATGTATTTCTTCCTTTGGGCCCCTCTATACACCTACCACGTTTCATGGAAATCGGAAGTAAACACAGGGGTCAGATCCCCACTTCAATTTGTCCTCATCTTGACATTTGAAGGGGTTTTGCCCCCTAAAACCGTTTCTTAGCTGAAACAAAGAAAAACGTATTTCTTCCATTGGACCCCACTATAGACCTGCCAAGTTTCATGGAAATCAGAGGGACACAGCGGTCAGATCCTAACTTCAATTTGTCTTCATCTTGACATTTGAGGGGTTTTTGCCTATAAGACAGTTTTTTAGCTGAAGGGAAAAAAACACGTATTTCTTTCTTTTGGCCCGTTTATACACACACCTGCCAAGTATCATGGAAATCGGAGGGGCACACATAGGTGAAATGCACACTTAAATTTGGCCTCATATTGACATTTGAGGGGGAATTTGCCCCCTAAAACAGTTTTTTAGCCCAAATAAAAAAAACACGTATTTCTTCATTTAGGCCTGTTTATACACACACGTGCCAAGTATCATGGAAATCGGAGGGGGACACACAGGTCAAATGCACACTTAAATTTGTCCTCATATTGACATTTGAGGCGGGGTTGCCCCCTAAAACAGTTTTTTAGCCCAAACAAAAAAAAAACACGTATTTCTTCATTTAGGCCCGTTTATTCACACACCTGCCAAGTATCATGTAAATCGGAGGGGGACACAGGGGTCAGATCCTCACTTCAATTTGTCCTCATCTTGACATTTGAGGGGGTTTTGCCCCCTAAAACAGTTCTTTAGCTGAAACAAAGAAAAACGTATTTCTTCCATTGCACCCCACTATAGACCTGCCAAGTTTCATGGAAATCAGAGGGACACAGGGGTCAGATCCTCACTTCAATTTGTCCTCATCTTGACATTTGAGGGGGTTTTGCCCCCTAAAACAGTTTTTTAGCTGAAACAAAGAAAAAAGTATTTCTTCCATTGGACCCCACTATAGACCTGCCAAGTTTCATGGAAATCGGAGGGACACAGGGGTCAGATCCTCACTTCAATTTGTCCTCATCTTGACATTTGAGGTGAGTTTTGCCCCCTAAAACCGTTTTTTAAGCTGAAACAAAAAAACACGTATTTCTTCCTTTGGGCCCCACTATACGCCTGCCAAGTTTCATGGAAATCGGAGGGGGACACTTAGATAACCTTCCTTGTTAGTCTTACACTTTGTGATTATATAACACTGCATATATTATAATGTTTTATTTTAATTTGTAAAACTGTAACTGTAGAACAATTGTATAATTTTTGTATAACATTTCTAAACTAAACTAAACCCACAGCGCTACAGCCGTTGAAGGGCCTTGGCTTACCTACCGACTGCTGGTCTCCCTCCCACACTGTTCCTCCGTCACCTGTTATAGCGTGGAGGTCTTAGACCAGTATTGGGGTGACGGGTGATCAGCCCGACGAACCCCCAGCCGTTGTTGTAGGTCTTCTTGACCGGGTTCGCTCACTCACTCGGAGCTTCCCAATTTCCTCATGATGGTGGGTTGCCACCGGCCCTATACGTAGGCCGAATAAATTCCGACCAGAGCCGGATTCGAACCTACGCCGTCCCGCAGCGAACGATCTCAAGACGAGTGAACGCCTTAACCCGCTCAACTACGGAGGAGGACGTATAACATTTCTATCTTGTTATATGTGTTAAAGGTTTCATCCTGGAATTTATGTATGTTTTCATTTCCAATACATTCGAATGAATACATATTCGTTTCAATGGCATTTACAAAATCACCTCTGACATTTTATGTTAAACAAGTAAGATTATTTTTGTGCACGAGTGTGTTAGCCGATGCGTAGCAAAGTATTTTAGGAACAACACTTGAAAAAAATTCTTGTAGGACTAACTAATGAAAAATTTCTTTGTAATCGAAGATCATTAATACCTTTTAAGGTGTGGTAATATTATAATGGGATTGAGATACGAAACTCTCGGATCCGGATCCAAAAAATCTGGAATTTTCGGACCCAGATCCAGATCCGGAACTTTCAGATCTGGATCCAGATCCGAAACTTTCAGACCCGGATCCAGAACTCTCAGATTCGGATCCAGATCCAGAACTTTCAGATCCGGATCCAGATCCGAAACTTTCAGACCCGGATCTGGATCCGGAATTTTTGGATCTGGATCCAGATCCGTAACTTTTGGATCGGGATCCGAATGGATCCGGATTTTTCGGATCCGGATCCGTTTGGCCATCCCTAGTCTATATAAATTTAAAAAAAAAAACTGGAATGTCTCAGATTTTGTTCAAATCATACCTGCAACATCAATAAGTTGTTGAAATAAATTTTCTGAAATTCTACATTTCTAACTGCATTGGCAGCTGGTGGGGAGATAGACCGCTCCATTATCCAAATGAAGGCAATGAAGGAAAAAATGTCATTTTCACATAATGATAAAATCGAGACTAGATTAATGAAGGGGATATTACTGATATACATTTTTTTTCTGCTGACTCTAACAGACAAAATTAAAAATTAACATCCTGTATGAACGAGCCAACCAGGAATCATTTTTGCAATTTACCATAGAAGATTTAAACCAGAATTTTAGGTTAATAACATATAGAAAAAAGCAGTTAAGAGGCTTGTTATTTTGGGGAAAAAAAGGCCTGAATTCTCAGGCAGTCAGTATCATCTGATAGATAAAATCTTTCTTGACAAGATGGATACATTTTGCAATTGTAAGCACTTGACAAGGAACAATGTTTCAAGTTTGTGTGCTAATCATTAACATATGAGGAGGTAAGGGTCATTCCGTCGTTACTGACATCACTAGGAACGGATTTTAAAGTGCAAAATTATGGTCAGGAAAGGGGAAAAAAAAGTTTCTGAAAATGCTTTTAAAAGGTGCTGATAAATGCTCTTATTCCAATCTAAACGAGTTACATTAACATTCTTTATTCAGCACTGTAGCAAATAACATAATTAGTAATAATTACATAAAGTAGCTTAGGAAGTAAACATGGCATTTCCTTGGTTTCAACCAACTTGCTACACTGGATTACGCTCAACATTTCTATGTTTTCGAATACAAGTCACTGACACTTTGAGCTCAGTGACTTACATTATCTTGGGAACTATTGGAGCGGCAATGATTATATTATACCATTTCATAGCTCTCATTCTGCTCTACAAAATGAGACAGTAGGATTTTATGTAGCAACTCAAGAAGAATAAAAATCATTTATTTTTCTGTCCAATTTTTTAACAATACATGAATGAAAAGGAACGAAAAAGTGCTGAAGCATCAAAGAGGGATTATTTTCCTGTAGTTTACGGTTATTACAAGCATAAGAAAACAGTTTTTCGTTGCGACGTCTCTTTTTTTTAAACTACAGGAAAATAATTCTACTTGTACAATGCAAGTAATGCATACATACAAGAAAAACTATCAAAGAGGGAGTCAAAAGGTGATAAATGTGCTAATCTCACAAAAACGTGCAACAATGAGTGTTCGTTTTACTTGATTTCATGTCCTAAAATACATATCTCAAATGATCGGTATGAAAACAGCTATATTTTTAAAATCCGTTCCACAGACATAACATTCGGAAGTGTTCTTGAAACACAGTTTTGCATTTTTCGCTGCACATGCATAACTTCATTCAATATTAACACTACACATAAAAAGACTGTTCATATGCAAATAATATTGGCCACCAAAATTTGGTTGTCTGTTATTCTGATTTCCACAACAGAATATTAAATATTCTGTTACTGACGTAACACAAAAAGGACATAGTTTTACAGTTCCATGCATATTGCAAAAAATTCTGTGATATATATAGAAATAAAAACAATCTTTACACAAATGATTTTTTCCATATATATGTTGTTTACTTTTGCTTATTTCAAATAACATATTTTTCAAAATTTAATAAAGCTGCTACTGATGTAACATGTCTTCGTAACCTCCCTGGATGACATGGGCAATGCACTTTTGTATTATCATATCCACTACTTTGATACAATAAAATTTAACATGTTTAGGAAATTCTGCAACATTCCCATGTAAACACCTTATTTTTGGATTTCTGAAAACTCTCTTGCAACTGCTTCTTATTTGGATCAAATGGTAGAGAATAGTTCTGAACTAATTTTTGCACTTTCGCTCTTACTGTTTTGAGTTCTTGACCACTTTTTTGAGTCAACTTTAGGCACAGAAGGTTAATTGGGCTTGGACCGACAGTTTAAAGTGGGATCAGAACCACCATGTGCCTCCACTGGGTATCGAACCCAGGACCCCCTGATTACAAGGAGACACGACATAATCACTTTGCCATTGGGGAGGTGTACTCTACTTTTCGAGTAAACTCCTTTTTCCTACGCTAATTACGCTCGAATAGTATTAACTGACACACACACATATACGGTGTTTGGAAAAAGATTGCACCTTTTTCAAAACATTTATTCTCAGCCCCATGATGTGGTATGATCATGCTCTCTACAGCAAAAAGAAGAATTTCTCTCCCAAGTTTTGTTAATATATGCTATAAATTTACAAGTTTATTTTCAGCCTACTTTCATGGCCGAATAATTATTCCTGCATGTTCACACGGGAAGGCCAAGGGAAATTTTTTATCTGTTTCAGTGAGTGCCTGCACAAGTTGCACCTTGTAAACCTTCAGTTTGCAAATGCTTATAAAGCAGAACCAATACCATAGACATAGAGCATTTCCAACTCATGACTCGCTTTTCGAACAGAGTTCCTGGGACCACCCTGGAAGGGTTGCCGAACACTATCCACTGCCTCCACCAAACATGAGGGCCAACCAGTGCTTTGGCCTTTGCACAGGTAACATCTATACAGTAATTGCTCATGCCAATGCTTATTGGAGTTTTTATAAACTGATGCCGAAAAAAGCATTGAATTGTGCACAAACAGTTCACATGCGCAAGGTGGGTGTTTCAAGTGAAACTTCTGCAGTCTAGTTGCAATCGGTGCTTGTTACATGTCTCTTTCGTAGACTGGTTGCTTAGAATGAAGAGAAGAAATAGAAAATTCCAGACAGCCTGTGTATGTGTATACTCAGTTCCTTATAAATATGCTTTTTGCTTTTTTACTATTTCCAATACTCTCGGTAGTTGATTTAGTTGGAATCTTGCATCTAAGCTACAAAATAAGGTGAATATAGTTTTAAAAACAGTAATACGAATTGAAGCATTCTTGATGTATTGTTACAGACGTAACCGTGTTACATCAGTAACGCTAGTAACTGCTGCTTTAGTGTAGAAATATATGTAAAAATTACATTGTTTGGTTCGTATTCCTGTTCTTTATTTATTTATTTAACAAGAATTCCAAATACAGCATTAGCCATTTTACATTGGAATGTATAACAGTAGAAAAAGAACACCAAAAATAACAACATAAACAAGTTACATCTGATAGAGCTTTACACATTTTTATACAACAAGTCTTTTTCAAAAATTTATATTTGGTACGTTAACTTATTGAATTGGCTGGGTAGTCTGTAGAGTAGAGAATGGTGTATGAGGCATAACCTTGGCTTCTGAGAAGCAAAAAGTTGAGTGTATCTTGTTGTGCGAGATGGAACTCAAAAGGGAAAGGCTTTTGTAGGAATTTGGTAACAAACAATGGCCAGGAAGAAATTTAGAACAGAATTTAGTCTATCTAAATTTGAATATCATGCCATTGACCAGATGGGAGAACAGTATTCAATTTTAGGTGAAGCGAAAGATTTGTAAAAAGTGCTGAGAGCAGACAGGTTGTTTATTTCAGTAAAACGATAGAGTATACCCAATATATGCATGGAGCCCTTGGTGATTGCGGAGATGTGTTCAGAAAAAGGAAAGTTTCTCATCAAATATGACTCCCAGGTTCTTCGTGTTGTACACAATTATTATTTATGAAGTATTTGTATTTAATGTGTTTTTCTTTAAGGAGAACGTCATTGTAGTACATTTTTGAGATTTAAGTTTTAAGTTCCATATTTCGTACCTCTTTATCAGGGAGTCTTAAATTCTTTTGCAGAAATTTGATATTTTACTGTGTATTTTGCAATCATCAACAAATAAAAGGAGGTTTCTACACGAGTCAGAAATATATTCTGGAAGGTCATCAACATACAGGATGAAGAGAAGAGGTCCAAGATCACTGCCTTGGGGTACACCAGAAGATACAGCTTGATAAGAAGAAGAGATTCCAGAAAGTACAACTTTTTGTTCTCTATTTTGGAGGTAATGTTTGAGCAGAGAGAAAGTTTCCATGAATATTGAATTGATGAGATGATTTATGTAGGAGGTAATTGTGGCTTATAGAGTCGAAAGCTTTCGAGAACTCGAGGTATATTATATCCAGTTGAGAGTTTTCAGATATAGAGTGGATAGCGTCAGATAGTAAAATGCTAATGTTGGTGTTCCCTGAACAATCACTTTCCACAAGCTTTTCCCAAGTCTCAAAACATTTTCATTTGTTACTCTATCGATCCATTTGATCTTCAACATTCTCCTATAGTTGAACATTTCCTCTCAGCTTTAGCTCCTGCCCATTTTTCACATCCACATAGTGCTGTGCTCCAGATGCTTATGGTACCATGAAACTATTACAGATAACTAGACACAGAGAAAGCAAACTATACAGGATTTTCCTAAAGTCTTTTCCATTTAAATTCGCTATAACTTTGTAACGGACAGAGATATTTAATCAGTGAAATAAAGTTTGTACTTCATAACAGTCTTTAAAATTTTACCTGGCAACACTGCATATTTGTCGTCCTCATCTCCCCACCTCCAACTGGGCACCATTCACATCGATGCATCCCTGCAATAATGTCCTGAAACCCAGAATGGCTTTCCAGTAGAGGTCTGAGTGGGCGGGCATGAGTCACTGCAAGAAGAAATGTCCACTTAACCGACCTGCCACACGTCGGGATCCAAGCTCTCGATGCTCAGCGCATGGTGGACACACGCGGGCTGACATCAATCCTGCTTGGTTCACTGCTGGGTGGGATCCACGTGCTTCCAACTGTGGTCGTGGACTAACGAGGCACGCCCATGCAGGAGCGGGTATTCAGTTCATCCAGGAATTTAAGTGTGGCTCCGTAGGCAGATGGCACAGCCATAGTTTTGTTTGGCACAGTGCTAAGGGAATCATTTGATAACTGGAGCGACGGTTCAGAATACTCAATGGAAGAAGATTGAGCATTAAAAACCATAAAATAATAAATTAATAAAATATGAAGTTAAGAGTTGAAATTCAACTTGGTTTAGGACCATGGTATAACCGCAGTAGAGACTTGTCTTCTTAAATTTGAATTCCTCCATAACAAACCTTGAATCTTAAATGAGAATGGGAGTCGAGCGATATTACAATCCAACTTTTATGAAATTAATATTCTGATATGGATAAGTGCTTTCCAATGGGCACCCCAAACTACTAATACAGGCTAAGAATGCTCCCCATGCCCTTCATGTAATTGTAAAACCACATATGTATCCAATTATATTTTACCTAGATTTGTCATTAACTATTAAAACATGGTTATCAGTACTACACTATGTTCCCAGTTGTTTGAAATTAATAGACCTGTAGCGACAGCCACCGAAAGTCGCTGACTTTTGCTGCCACCTAACGGGGGGAGAAGGAACCGCCTTACCAGACGCGAGGTGATTTGACCCCTGGAAGCAGGGGTGAAAGACTGGGGACGAAAAACAGAGAGAGGGAGATTTCCAGGCATCGCGAGGACAACGACGGGAGCGGTCTCCTTCGTTATTACTCAGTGTTTCCTTCGGTATTACTCAGTGTTTGTAGTGTAGCTGTAGTGTTCGTCTAGAATAAACAAGAAGGTAAGCCAACATCCTTTGATTTGGTGATTATTCCCCAAACTGAGCCAACATCCTTTGATTTGGTGATTATTCCCCAAACTGGTGACCCCGACGTGATCGTTTTTTTTGGGGGCCGTGAATTGTGATTACCCCCTTTGTGTACCATACCAGCCGGATCGAACAAGTTCACGCTAGACGACGCGCCCAATCCCCCTTTTCTGGACGCACCAACTACACCGCGATGACAGAGGAACTTCAAGCGCAGCTCGACCAACTCAGGCGGGAAAACAAGCAACTCAGACAGCAAGCACTTCAACCGAGGACTCCAGCACCGCACGCAGTACAATCGCAACAGGACTCCGTACATCGAGTGAGTGTGAAGCTCCCCCCATTCTGGCCCGAGGACATGGAATTGTGGTTCTCCCAAGTGGAGGCCCAGTTCACCATCGCCCACATCACCCGGGAGGAGACGAAGTTCGCATACGTCGTGGGACAGTTAGAAGGTCGGTACGCGTTCGAAGTGAGAGACATTATACGTACACCACCGGCAACCGACCCTTACACCCGGCTGCGGACAGAACTCACGCGAATATTTTCCCTGTCTGAAAATCAACGATTGCGGCAGATCCTGGTGGAAGAAGAAATGGGCAGTCGCAAACCGTCCCAGTTCCTACGTCACCTCCAGTCACTCGCAGGCACCACTCCCATGCGTGACGACTTGCTGTGCACGTTGTGGCTCCAACGCCTGCCCGCTCAAGTTCAAGCGATTCTGCAGGTGCAGTCTTCGGAACTTCCGCTGGACCAACTTGCCACGCTCGCGGACCGCATCGTGGAGGTGAGCCCCCCCATGCTCACCCCCGTGACAAGCAACATCGCCGCACAGTTCGTCTCGCCCAACCCGCCGGCTATCTGCGCGACCACGACGCCACTCGCGCCCGCCTCCGACACGGTTCGGCTTCTCCAACGCGTCGAGGAGCTAACTCGTCAAGTCGCATCCCTGCAAAGCGACTTTCGCGCCTTCCGCGGCCGCTCGCAATCGCGTGACCGTACCAGCCCGCGCCGCTACGGCCGCAGATCGCCGTCAAGAGGAAGAGATGAGGGAATATGCTGGTATCACCACCGCTTCGGCGACCAGGCTCAGAGGTGCAACGACCCATGCACGTACGCGCCCGCGACAACAAACACCAACGGCAGCCGCTAGTCGCGGCAAACGGCTGCCGTCCTGGTGGAAGCCGCCTGTACGTGACCGACCGCTATAGCCGCCACCGCTTCCTCGTCGACACAGGGTCGGATATTTGTTGTTCCCGAGACGTTTGCTCCCGGACCGACGCCATCCGACCGACTACGATCTCAGTGCCGCAAACGACTCGACGATCAAGACGTACGGAATTCTGCCCCTCTGCCTCAAACTCGGCCTGCGTCGCGAGTTTTCATGGCGTTTCGTCGTCGCGGACGTTTCCGTGCCCATCATCGGATCGGACTTCCTGGACCACTTTGAGCTGCTGCCGGATTGTCGCAACAAGCGCCTGCTCGATGTACGAACGGGACTCTCGGCTCCCTGCCAGCCAACGAACACTATGCAACCCAGCATCAAGGCCTTGTCAAACGATTCTTCATACAGCGACGTCCTAGCCGATTTCCCGCGGCACGCCGCGAGAAGTTCGTCACTCCACGGTTCACTACATCCGGACGACCCCGGGCCCCCCCGTGTCCAGCCGACCTCGCCGCCTCGCTCCAGATCGCCTACAAATAGCCAAGGCCGAATTCGACTCCATGTTGCGCGAAGGCACCGCACGTCGCTCCGACAGCCCCTGGTCTTCGCCGCTGCACATGGTACCCAAGAAAACGGAGGGCTGGAGACCGTGCGGGGACTACCGTGGCCTCAATGCCCGGATGATTCCGGACAGCTATCCAGTGAGGCACATCCACGATTTCAGCAACCACCTCCACGGATGCACCGTCTTCTCGGTCATCGACTTGGTCAAGGCGTACACACAAATTCCTGTCAACCCAGACGACATCCCGAAGACAGCGATCACCACGCCATTCGGGTTGTTCGAGTTCCCATACATGACCTTCGGACTACGCAACGCCGGGCAGACGTTCCAGCGTTTCATCGACGAAGTGCTCTCAGGACTGGATTTCTGCTTTCCATTCATCGACGATATACTCGTCTCATCACGCAACCACGAGGAACACCGCGAACACCTACGCGCCCTCTTCGGACGTCTCTCGGACCACGGCATCCTGATTAACACCCAGAAGTGTGTGATTGGGACCCCCTCCGTCACGTTCCTTGGGTACGAAGTCTCCGCTGCCGGCACACGACCGCTTCCCGACCGCATCGCAGACCTACAGGACTTCAAACGACCAGCCACGGCTCGCGGCGTGCGTCGCTTCCTCGGCATGATCAACTTCTACCGTCGTTTCCTGCCATCCTCTGCCAAACACCAAGCTCCTCTGCATGCTGCCGTCACCACCCTCCGAGGATCCCAGCCATTCCCATGGACGCCGGACCTAGAACAAGCTTTCGAGGCCTGCAAGACCAGCCTTGCCAACGCCACGCTCCTGGCCCATCCGCATCCCGAAGCCCCGCTGGGACTTTTCACCGATGCCTCCGCCACCTCCGTCGGTGCATGCCTGCAACAGTTCGCCAACGGCTCGTGGCAACCCCTCGCCTTTTTCTCCCGGAAACTCACCACCAAGCAGACCGAGTGGCCACCGTACTACCGCGAACTTCTCGCAGTCTACGCAGCCGTTCAGCACTTTCGTCACATCCTGGAAGCGCAACACTGCACCATATACGTGGATCACAAGCCCATCACCTACGCCTTCCAGCAGCGGCGTGACAAACTACCTCCAGTGCAACTCAACCAACTTTCCTTCATCGCTCAGTTCACCACGGACATCCGCTACATTGAAGGCACCTCTAACGTGGTGGCGGACGCGCTATCGCGAGTGGATGCAGTTCGTGGGAACACCCCCTCCCCCGATCTGCGCTCCCTCGCCTCCGCCCAAGAAGAGGACGATGAGCTCCGTGAGCTCCTGAACGGCGATTGCGACCTCCACCTCCAGCTCATGGACATACCTGGCACCGAAGTCAAGCTCTACTGCGACACCTCCACCGCGAAACCCCGGCCGTATGTACCCGCCGCGCACCGCCGACGCATATTTGATGCCTTGCACGGCCTCAGTCATCCCGGTACCCGAGCATCCGCACGCCTAATCGCGTCGCGTTTTGTCTGGCCCAGAGTCCAGCAAGACTGTCGCGCTTGGGCCCGATCGTGCCAAGACTGCCAGCGCACCAAAGTTTCCCGACACGTGCACGCTCCATTGGGCAATTTCGTTCCTCCGTCTGCAAGGTTTCAGCACGTGCACATCGATCTGATCGGGCCTCTCCCATCAGCGGGACCCTATAAGTACTGCCTGACAGCCGTGGAACGTTTCACCCGTTAGCCCGAAGCCTTCCCCTTGGAACGCATCACCGTGGCGGACGTCGCGACGGCCTTCACATCGTGTTGGATCTCGCGATTCGGTTCCCCCGCGCGCATCACAACAGATCAAGGGCGGCAATTTGAATCAGAACTCTTCCGCGAACTAGGACGGACCATCGGCTCCGAGCGCCATCGCACCACCAGCTACCACCCGTGCGCCAACGGCATGGTCGAGCGCTTTCACCGCCACCTCAAGGCAGCACTCATGTGCCACCCTGGCTCCACCTGGATAGAAGCCCTGCCCCTCGTGCTCCTTGGGATTCGCGCAGCCATCAAAGATGACCTCGCAGCATCGCCTGCCGAACTGGTGTACGGCGAACCTCTCCGACTCCCAGGAGAGCTCATCGTGCCACCAACAGCCACCCGGATGGAAGACCCTTCCGACCTGATTTCCAGACTTCGGCAACACATGGCTCGCCTGCGACCACAATCCAGTTCCCGTCACAATCAACCCAGCACCTTCGTATTCAAGGACATGTCAACCTGCACCCACGTCTTTCTCCGTGACGACTCCGTACGAGGCAGCCTCCAACCACCGTATTCCGGACCACACCAAGTTATAAGCAAAGACGGCAAGACCTTCACCCTGCGTCTCAACGGTCGTGAGACCCGCGTCAGCATTGACCGGGTCAAACCAGCCTACACCTGGACGGAGGACGTCCCACCAACCAAGGATTCCTCAGAGACACCAACGCACCCCCTCACCAACCAACCACCATCGGCGCAACGTAAAGAGAGTCCGTCACCAAGAGGTGACTACGTCACCCGTTCTGGTCGACGCGTAACATTTCGCCTCCCACACAAGGTGTAACCCTTTTTCTCCGTGGGGGGCTGGTGTAGCGACAGCCACCGAAAGCCGCTGACTTTTGCTGCCACCTAACGGGGGGAGAAGGAACCGCCTTACCAGACGCGAGGTGATTTGACCCCTGGAAGCAGGGGTGAAAGACTGGGGACGAAAAACAGAGAGAGGGAGATTTCCAGGCATCGCGAGGACAACGACGGGAGCGGTCTCCTTCGTTATTACTCAGTGTTTCCTTTGGTATTACTCAGTGTTTGTAGTGTAGCTGTAGTGTTCGTCTAGAATAAACAAGAAGGTAAGCCAACATCCTTTGATTTGGTGATTATTCCCCAAACTGAGCCAACATCCTTTGATTTGGTGATTATTCCCCAAAGACCTATCAAACGGGAAGTCACTGGACAGTCGTTCACATTTAAACTTTTCAATATTTCTCCTGAGCAGTCTTTTCATGCAGTGACATTCAAAATTCGAACATTGAATATTTGCCTGTAACAGATTCGCAATGTGTATAATAAGTGTTCGTGAATTCCATGTCCACCCCTGCTTCCGATGTCCGCGTTCGCAGTGCAGTAGATGGCGACAGTCATCGGGTACAGATGGACGCACATGAGCTTCCCCTTCAGATGAGCAAGTCAGCCTGGTTCA
This sequence comes from Lepisma saccharinum, assembly GCF_977018435.1. Lineage (NCBI taxonomy): Eukaryota > Metazoa > Arthropoda > Insecta > Zygentoma > Lepismatidae > Lepisma > Lepisma saccharinum. The sequence continues at coordinate 72,502,450 of NC_139234.1, read as the reverse complement.
TGACAACATCTGCACAAGGTTGGAGTGGGTGGGTATTTCTTCCCATTACGGCGGGTAGGTAATGGATCATATTTGCAGACCTCTACTTTCCAGCACTCCTCATCTGAAATGCCCCCCTGTGACTGCAGGTATCTTTGCTTTGAGGTCATCCGGATCTCTTGGCTTTTCTGCATACACTTCCATCGTGACATATCCCTACAGTAAAAAGCCACACTGAGCCAGATCTGGCGACATTGTGGGACATGATGTGGGTACTCTGCGACCAATACATCTGCCTCCGAATGCTTGATCGAGGAAGTTTCTGACTGCAAGAGTGAAATGGGGAGGTATCCTGTCTTGCTGAAAGTGCACGTCATCCTTGATACCAAGTGTGATCAGTTGGGGAAGGAAGAACACCTGCAGCATGTTGAGGTTTCTAGAGCTTGTCACGATATCTTCCTCTGCGAAGAAAGGCCCGATTAAGTGATCCATCGACACAGTGCACCACACATTCAATACTGGGCTATCCCTCTTGTAGGTTTGGAATTCGCAAACCAGAACACACGATTTCAGCTTTGCATAACACAAAATGCACCAATTTCTCCTGAATCGATGCCATCTCGGAATCACCTGATCCTCTCAACGTACAGTTATGCCAGGTAAAACTTTAAAAGACTGATGTACAGTACAAACTTGATTTCACTGAAATATATCAACAAAATCACAACAGCAATTAAATAGTTTAAAACTTACATGCATGAATATCTTTCCAAGTTGTCCTCCCCACTGGTCCCTACTATTCTTAGCTTTGTACTCCAGAAGAAACACCGTCACAAGGTGGTAGCTTGCCAGAAAGTGCCATCCGTAAACATCACGCAGTTTCTGGAATAATTACAATTTATTATATATATAATATTGGCACACAGTGAATAATAAGTAAGTAATTAACCCCTTCCCTGTGGCGGCATTGAAGGGAACTGGTTCCAAAAAGAAATCATCTACATACAGATGCAACTGCAAATTCATTTCATCATAAACAATAACTATAAAACAACTTGTTGCATAATGAAGCTAGGAAAGCCATCAATAGACTATCACAAATTGTAAAATGCAGGAAAACACTCATTACAAAAAAATATTTTTCAGGACTTGACAAAGGATCAACAATGGATTGTTTGCCCATATGGACCAGTAAATGCACAAAGAAGTGGCTATAAAAATGATTTGCCACAATACAACCACCTGTGTGACATATTGTTTGGATGTTATGAACCCTTAAGACATGAAATTTTATCTTGGATGCTTGGGCCACACTGCACTGAACAGTACTAAAATTTTGAATGGTCATGTATTAAAAATGATTAATTCCCAGTTTTCTGCACTGCAAATCTTGAAAATAACAATTTTCATTCTTGAAATGAAAAACAATCATTTCAAGCAGAAATTTTGGGTAGAATTTGAGATTTTCAGTGTCAGAAAACCTTGAAAGGTATTTAAAAAATAATCCCACGTGTACATCTCTTATTACAAGGCTCGGGCAAATATGTATTATAATTTGTACCTAGTGCAACACTCAGACAGGGACAGTGCTACAGAAGGCTAAGGGAGAGGGGGTTGAAGCCCACTAAAATAAGTCTCAGCTCGCCCCCCCCCCCCATAGCCCCCCTAGGTTTTTGTAGTACGGTACATGCATTTCGATCAAAAACTTAAAAAGTAGAAATTTACATTTCCCATTATAAAACTTCCACTGGGGCAAGTACAATGCTCAAGTACATATTCTAGTTCCGTTTGATCGCAAGGTTACTTTATTACAATGTGTTCTAAAATCAAGGGGGGGGGAGCTGCAGATATGCCTGGATAAAAGAGGCCACTGATCATTTGATACTAAGTAATTGGAAAATCATGAGTCGCCAAACTTGCTATGTAAATCTGCTGCCAGTCTGGTAGGTATATTCAGTGGCTGTGAGTTTGTTCTTTGATTGTTGGCATATACAGCTAAATACGTTCTCTATAAATCGGTTCAGTATATTTTGTAATACGTCTAACAGGTGTGGCAAATGAATTTTTATAATAGGACGACGTTCAAAATCTAAAAGAAGTGTTATGTTTATTTTCTGTTTGTTAATTCCTGCTTCAAATACTGACAATTGTGATATTCTCTCATTGGTTTCATCGTTATATCTATCCTTATTGCTGCAAATATTCAAGAGGGAGAAATACGATGTTAAAGAATAAAAGAGTACACAAACTACCTAATTCGCAATGCTAAGAATTAGAGAGATTAACCCCTTAAGTGGGTGTTTCGATTTTTTAAATTGACTTACAAGTGGGTTACTCAAGCTGTGTTCGGGGTTGCAATATGTAATGTTAAGCGGGTTGCCCGAGCTAGGTTCGGGCAGGAAAGTTTATTCCAACTTCAGATCAGGTAGCACGAATTGTTCTCGGGTATTGTTGTTTACACTATGCAGAATCCGATGCGCAGTTGTTTTTGTAGATGGCAGCACGGTATTATTAACTGAGTGGGAATAGCTTGTGTTTCTTTCATTGTGAGAGAATGGCTGAGCAAATGCAAAGCGCAGATCAAATTCGACTTCTTCTTGAGGATTCCAGTTGTGATGAAAGTTCGGAATTTGAAATTAGTGATTCCGAAGGAGATATGAACTATGATATTTCATCAGAGGAGAGTGGAAGTGAAGAAGTTGAAGGTGAGCAAGAAGAAGAAGAATATGAAGCTTGGACCACTATGCCTCAGTGCCAAAGATCGGAGATTCATTTCACAGGTGACTCTGGAATAAAGGTAAACTTTACAAATCCTTCTGATCCATTGAATTTTTTCGTATTTCTTGTAAATGATGAACTGCTGTCTATAATAGAATGTGAGACAAATAGATATGCAGAACAGTTCATTGCAGTGAATAAAGAAAAGTTGAAAAAACGCTCTCGTGTGAACATGTGGAAACCAACAAACAAAGATGAACTCATGGTTTTGTTTGGATTGTTGTATGCTCAGGGGTTGGTAGTGAAGCCAGATCAGAAAATGTATTTTGCAAGACATGACATAGTAGATACACCATTTTTCTATAAGACAATGAGTGAATATAGATTTTCTTTGCTGTTAAAATTTTTACACTTTACCGACAACACTCGATACAGTGCAGATAGTGGTATTCCAGTGAAACTCTACAAACTGAAACAGTGTTTGATCACTTTCTTACAAAGTTTCAAGAGGCTTATATTCCAGAGAGTGACATATCAGTTGACGAGTCTCTTCTTTTGTGGAAGGGAAGGCTTTCAACCAAACAGTACATTCCAAGTAAGAAATCACATTTTGGAATAAAGTATTACTCGCTCTGTGAATCTGGTACTGGTTATCTTTATAACACCATTGTGTACACTGGAAAGGACACTGAGCTAGATCCTGAATTTGCACACATGATGCGTCCATCACACATTGTGCTTACATTGGTTAAGCAATTCCTACACACAGGCTATGTAGTGCATACAGACAATTATTACAGTAGCCCTGAATTATTTCGGTTTCTGGTAGCCAATAACACAGATTGCTTGGGGACAGTGAGGAAAAACAGAAAAGGACTCCCCACAGAAAAAAAGAACTGGTAAATTGGTAAAGAGGGAAATGACAGTATATTTTAGTGGCAAGCTAATGGCAGTAAGGTGGAAGGATAAGAGGGATGTGTACATGACAATGCATTTGTGGAAACAGGTTCCAGATCTAAGAAAAAGCTCAAACCATTAGTAGTGGCTAAATATCATGATAAAATGGGTTGTGTGGACTTGTGCGATCAACAGTTGGTTAACTATACAATGTCCAGGAAACAAATGAAAAAATATTACATGAAACAGTTCAGACATTTGATGGACATTGTTGTTTTGAATTCTTACGTGCTGTACAGCAAATTAGGTGGTACTATGAACAGGTTGCAGTTTCAACTGCGACTCATGGAAAGATTGATGCAAGAGTATTCACCAAAGATGTCAGAAGTGGAAGACCAGCCTTGACGTCAAAACCGTCTTGTCTAACTGAAAGACTTTTTCCAAAATACCTTACTCCAACAACAAAAAAATCTGCCCCAACAAGACAGTGAAAAATATGTTGTATGACAAGAGATGAAAGAGGCAAGAAAGTCAGAAGGGAAACCAGGATTTACTGCAAGGAGTGTGATGTTGGCTTGTGTGCCGTGCCTTTTTTTTTGAGAAGTTTCATACTGGAACTGTTTTAGATACTAATACTTAAAAGATAACAAGTGTGTTCTTTTCTAGAAACTGACTACTAAATGCTGATATATATATATATATATATATATATATATATATATATATATATATATATATATATATATATTCCTTGAAAATTCGAAAATGAATATGTTCACAATAACAATTTTTAATTAAAATAATAAGTTAAAGGAATAAATATATACATAAATTCCAAGATGAGATTGTATTATCCAATGCTACTATTCAAAATGTTGAATAATATTTGACGATATTTCTGTTTTGTCAATTTGCAAAATAATTAGTAAAAAGAATAAATATGTACATAAATTCCAAAACTTCTTTCTGTTGTGTCAATTTGTAAAATAATAAATCAAAGGAATAAATATATACATATATTCCAATATGTAATATGAAAACTTTGAACAATATTCAAAGGAAGTTCTGTTATGTCAATTTGTCAAATAATAAGTTAAAAGAGTAAATATATACATATATTCCTAAATGAAAATATATTTTCCATGGTATTATTCAAAACGTTGAACAATATTCGAAGTTTTTTCTGTTTTGTGTGTCTGCTAATTTCTCTGTCTCACTACATTGTCAAGGAGGGAGGGAGGGAGGGAGAGAGGGGGAGAGAGAGGGAGAGAGAGAGAGAGAGAGAGAGACAGAGAGAGAGAGAGAGAGAGAGAGAGTGTGTGTGTGTGTGTGAGTGTGAGTGTGTGTGTGTGTAACTTAAACCTAAATGGGAATTGAAACTACTGCACACATAATTTAAAGTAAATTGTATGTTGAATCTTAGACCCCAGTTCAGCAAGCCCCCAGTCTGCCCCTGTCCCAGAGGGCACATGGCTCTGGACAACATTATAACATTACATGTCTTGTAAATGAGAGAAAGGTGAATGAACACACAAACATTCAAGCAAACTGTACAAAACGAAATGTATCTAAGTATGTACTACTGTATATCCATTTAAAGAAAATAATTCCCTGCTACGGGAACATTGACTGGATCTGAAATGCACAAAAAGCTGCCAAATTCAAATGCTCGAGCACAACTCGGGCTCCCCACTTAAGGAGTTAAAATTGGGCTCCCAGCTCAAATAGTCTAGCGATAAAACCTCTGCCTTGATATCAAGGGGTCCCGGGTTCGATCCCATTGGAGGTAACATTTCATTAAGTGGTTCGAATTCCACTAGAAGTTGTAGCTCTCGCCACAATTAGCCTATGTGCATACATTGGACCTTAATACAAGTCCAATAAACTAATAATTGCAGTATGGTGCAAAAATCAGCATGCTTGGGATAGTTTATTGTTTGCAGTCCTAGTCCAACATGTTAATTAATTATAATTTGTGATGTTAGAAAATAATTTCTGCTGTAATTACAATTAGCCAATTACGATTTGGTGGAGGAGAATCCATCTTTGAAGCACATCTCAAACCATTCATCCAATTCTGATCAGTATTTATGTAGATTATATTCTGAAATAAAATTATAATCTTCAGCAGTTATTTCACTAATCAAAATGTCCAGTGCAAGAGTTGCAACTATATTCATTGCTTTTATGTCAATATGTTTGTCTCCAAGTAGAGCTGAATTTGTATATTGAGAGTGGCACCTCCTAAGTGGGTGGTATTTCTGCATCCTGCCCATTTTTAGTCCTAAGTTCTGAATTCCAGTCGTTTAACAAGAAAACATAAGATATTTCATCATGGCAGAAAAAAATGGTATCGTTAACACACTTTCTATTCAAGGGTGGCATTGATCAAATAGATGCCTACTTTATTAAGTTAATACCGCTTTTCTGAAGCACGAATCACTACAATATTTCGCTGCTCCCTGTACTATTTTGATTTGGACAGCTTAGTGTTATGGCACACTAAGAATCAGAAAGAAAACTCAAAATAAAGACCCTTCAGCATATGACAATAAAATGAATACATTGTCATAACAACATTTGAAAATGGTTAGGCTAAGTTCAGAGTTCCACATTTGTGCAATAGTTATAATAATTTAGTCATATGATTGCTAAAAATTTATTCATATAATGCAATTAAATGTCTGAAATTACTATTTAAACTAATTTTATTAAATATGATGTTTAAATAAGCCAATTTGCATATCATGACAAAATTATCAAATTGTGCAATATTTTGAATTCATATTCATAACAGTTAAAAAAAAATATATCTTCTATCATATGTGTTCTTTCAGACAAGAAAGATATGATACATTCAAGCTGTTAAGCACTTATTGACAAAAATATAAAACAAAAACAATTGAAGGTAACACATACTAAAAAATCGGGCATGTACTAGTTACTCTGATACTAGTTATCTGTCACTTTGATAGGATCTCATGAGGGAACAAACATAAGTACAGATATAGCAATATGGCATTGATACATATTTGTACAATTATTGTTGCTTTTAAAGCATTAAACATGGCAATTTGATAATAACTTGGATTCTTAAGCTATATAGAAGCCTTTATGAATCTTTAGTGAACTTTGATTAGGATATAATCTTTAAAAAAGATTGGAAAGTTGTGGAATGGACTCCCATGTATAAAATATTTCATGTTGAATTTGAAGCAGTGAATAAGTATCTGCTTTCATCTTACTTAACAAGCAAGCTTATAAATGCTATAATTCCTCAAATGAATACTTTGAGGAAAGTTATATAAAGTGACAAACATATGTTCAACATTTGAATGTGATTTAGCCAGATACTGAGTTTTGAAAACTGAAGATCAGGATTGTAGAAAAAAGCCTGGATGAAGAAATTTGCATGTTGAGTATACTCGGTGGTGGAATGAATGCATGCTAAATTATAAAAACGGGGACTAACTCTATCTCAAAAAGAGATAATAATATAAATATTTTCTTCTTATAAATAACACTTATATGTTATAAATATTTTTGTTTATAAAGGCATAATTTGATTCTGTTGTAATTTTTGTTATTTCTAGTTTTTTCTTTAAATCAATATAATAATTATAAAAATATTTATAATTGTTTGAGTATAAAACAATTTATCAGCATATGTAAATTGAAATTTCCTTTTCAATATAGAACCATAGCTTCCTATTGTGCTAATACTGAGTTTGAATTCTGACACATAATTATAAGCAGCTGCTTGCAATGGTTGAAACATTCAAAATTACCGTTTTGCAATGTGTTATTGAAATGTGCATACCCCTATCAATGGCTGCTTGCATCAAATCAAGTGTTATCTTCGTAATCGAATTGGTCATGAGAGGTTGAGTTCTCTATCTATTCTGTCCTTTGAGAAGGAGCTTGCAAAATCTTTGGATTTAAACAAGGTTGTAGCTGGCCATAAAAACAGATGTATCTTATTGTAGTTTCTTGCTGTAGTTCATTTTCTCATTTTAGCAAAAAAATACTCACACTTTACATAGAAATAGTGTTACATGTAGTATTTACTTGTATCCAGCAAGTTGATAATGTGTGTAGTTTTTATGGTGTACTTTATACCGTTCACATGAATCGTAAGTTTGAGATATTATCACTCAATAATGGATTAGGAAAAGAGAACAATATGATTAATGCATTTCATTTGGCATAAAAAAATCGTACCTAAAAGTACTTTTGTATATGATGGAACAAAATACATCTGTGATTTTTTTTTATTTTTGATTTTTTTCTTGTATCTGACTAAAATATGTCACTGGTAAAATTATACCTTAGTAAAGTATTAAGCAAATACCTTTTAGCTGGTCGGCATTAGTTAGCTCCCCAAGAATTTGACTCCGAAATCTATAGCCCCCTCCCCCCCCCCCCCCAACACACACACCTATTTCAGGCTGGTGCCGTCACTGCACTCAGGATGGCCACTCTAGGTCCATGATAAAATTATATATTTAATTTAAGGTGAGGAGTTTACATTTGCAATTTCACATATTCAGACTAGAAATACATCAACAAATCACAAATGTTATGGGATATAGTAATCTATGAGAAATTGTTAATTGTATAAGAATTTCAAATTTACCTAATCAACTTCAAGATATCTTATCTTGCAATAATCTTCCATCTGTCAGATAGATTGTTCTGCAAAGGACACTAAGAAAGCAAATGGATTGAGAGAATTCTGCTTTATTTTCCACGCAGCTATCTTTTCTTTTCCTTCCTTGATAAAAATAAAAGCTAAACCATGAAAAACGTGCTTCAGGGCAGTAACAAATACATATGTATTAATTCAATGGGATTAATAAAAATTGCAATTTTTCACATCTATGAAGAAAAATTCAAGCAGAATTCATGCATAATTCCAAGAATTCCCGGTAATTAGCCACCCTGAACACTTCATTCTGGTGTGGGAGCAAGTGTGGTATTAGGAGGTTGGCAACACTGTGCATAGTCAGTTGCACAACTTCTCGGTTATCGCTGTGCATTGAGTTAGTCGTTAGAATGATGAGTGAAGGAAAGGTGCCACAGAGAGGGGGGGGGGGCAATTTGTGCCCACCTGATTGCCCACCTGAACATATTTATGATGTCAGCATTTATGAGAAAGTGAATTCTTCAATAAAATAATATGAGTTTGTCTTACTCCGTACCTATTTTTTCATGAATACTGTCTACACTAGAAAGCCTCAGAAATGATCACTCTGTAAGAAGTTTCACTGTCTTTAGTCTCCTGAGTAAGATAGCGGAAATTGTATGAAAATATAGTGATGGATGTTATTAATTATTAATATTTTTCATTCTTTAAAACTTGAAACATAAGGCTTGTGGTCCAGTTAACACTTCGGTGGCTAGTAGTTGTGGAATATATACCCGAAGTTCACATTCTTCGAGGTGGGAGCATACAAAATCAAACATGCATGATATGATTAAAAATACCTAAAAACAACCAACGAAACAAAAAAAAAACATATTTCCATATGGTATAAAAAGGAACTTCGATCCATGACAAGGCTTCTTTAACCTAGAATTTTGGGTAATGGATGGCTTATTTCACTCATGTGATACTTTTCCAAGAGTTTCAAAGAGCTATGAATGGGAGATACTCCATTTGCGCGATTGCGCGAAAGTCAACTGAAGACCCAGGAGGGAAAACGATGAATGTCGATTTTTCGCCCATTTTGAGATCGCTGCGCCATCTGATAGTTCAGAAGCTCTACTATAAGAATGAGAACGGCCTTGGTTGGGAAACGATGAGAAGTGCCTGAAAAACGCATTATTATTTTGGCATATATTAACGTACTTATGAAAAGAAATACTTTGTTTTTCATTTCCTGGCAAATCGTCTCGAATGAACATTCATCGTTTTTCCCCCTGGCCCTTCAACTGTGATGTAGGGAAGAAATGCTACGCAACAATCAACGTTGATGATTTTTTGGTCCAAATTACTTTCTACAATAGAGGTTAAAAAAGTAGTTTTCTCACTCAACATGAATATTTCTTTTCAATGAAAGTAATCACTTCTGTAGTAACATCAATTGTTCAATATTCATTTTTACCCAAATCCCTCTATTTTTACAATTTTTCAGTGATATTTTGTGTGAAAATTGATGTCTTACTCTACAAAATGAACAAAAAATGGGTGCTCCTCTTATATTTTAAAACTTTCCTATAAGGCACTTTACGTTCAATTTACAAAGCAACAGTGAGCCAAAAAAAACGTTCATTCCTTAACCCTCAACACTCTTTTCACTCATTATTAAACTATATACGCAAAGTCATTAATTTGAATTATGGAGACAAAATACTTATTCACTACTGTCTGTGTTTACCATACTTTTTATCATCATCCGTGAACATATAATGTGCACACATCATGTGATTTTAGCACAAATAGAAACAAGGTATTTCATTTTGATACGTTAATAGTGGCAAATAAAGGAGGGCAGTTGGAACTTGTGCAACTACAAAAGTCGAATTTTAGCATAACTTGCTAATCTAAAACATTAAAATTAAATTTCAAATATTTTTACTGCTACGTAATGAAGTGTGATGCCTCGTCCCTCTCCTAGGGATGCTGCTTTCACACATATGAGCACTTCTTGTATAGGGTTACCACATCGCTATAAGGGAAATGTAGGACATGCTATCCCAAAATGTAGGGCATTAAGTCAAAATGTAGGACACAAAACATTCTCACTAAATAATATGTATTTCTATAGAACATGTTAGAAAGCAATTTAAAAATAACACTTTTCAGTTTATCCCAATGAATTCTCAATGAATTTTTACATGCAAAATTTCAAAACAATGTACTTCTTACTACATGATTTAAGTGGTACTTCTCAGAAGCCAATTTTTCTCAAAATTTCAGGTTTAATCAAAATATATTTATATTAGAATGGGCAGTAAAACTCCTTCAAATTATAGGGACCAGTACCAAACAAACATTTTACAGACTTTATGAAAAAATAATTTCTCTCGTGAGTCTGTTGTGCTGATGACCTTTTTTTTCCCCTCGTTTTTCTTGACGTTTATTTAATCGACACTTATGTAAAGTTGGATATTTGCAATTAAGAAAATAAATATTTATTTAATGAAACATCCATACTAAAGGGACAGTTAAGATGAAAACTGAAGCTGTATTTAAGAAGAGAATTAAACCTGCTTTATCTATTAATGCATCCTGGACTGCATTTGGCAGACTAGCAAGGCCCTGGTGTCTGGACTCACAGCCAGTATAATATTATGTGGGGCTTTGTGTCGGTTGTCCCTATATGTTTGTGAGTGTCCCTTCATCCATCTTATCTTACCACCATTCATCCTCATCTTCGCGATTAGCCAAAGGGGCAGAAAAGTGAAGTAAAATAAACTAAATTAACCAATCAGTCATTGTGATAGCAAAAATTCTTGACCACAAGAATAATTTATTGCCTTTTTCTTGATTTCTTTGCTTTTTCTTGACTTCCATGACTTTCTTGACTTGCAAACACCCTGAATAACTTTGTTCTCTATATCCCTGCTTTACAATCAAAATATTGAATCAGTATAAACCAGTGGCGTATCGTGGATTTTCATAAAGGGCATGTTGTCCACAAATGTTTTAAAACATATATATTATGGAATGGGGGATAACATATACTTATTCAATAGTTGACGATTTGCACCTTAACATTACTAAATATCGCATAACGTATAAAGTAATGAAATATGGATAATAAAAGTTTAAATCTCAGCAGGTTTGATGTCTGATGAGGAAGTCTTCATAAAATTATAAAATCACTTGATATGGCGCAATTTGAAAATGTCTTAAATACTTCTGTTTCTTATCCTTATGATTACTACACAGGCCAGTTAAAGAAGGGCAAAGTCTATCATTTTTTACTATTCCTTGTTTTTCCGAAAAAGAGCGAAAGTTGAATGTTTTTTTTTTAATTAGGTCCTGTATCACACCCTCTGTTTCATTTCCAGTAATTTTTTTAAATATTTCGGGAAAATACTGCACTAAGTCATGTGGAACTTTGAAGGAGGCCCAGAAATAAAAATAAACTAAACTTTAAACTAAATGTGCATTGCACTGTACCTCCAAGGAGAAAAATCAATGGCTGTCACTGCTCGTTGTTCAACGAAACAACAAGCACATTCTTCTCTGTAGTTGTCACCTCACCACATGCAGCCAATGTGGTATTCATGCATTGTGAGGGAAAGAAGCGAATAGGGGAGGAAAGAAGCACGCGAGCAGTGCTTGCCCACGTTAAAATTTTCCTTTGCTGATACGGTCCATCCAACAGCTTGCTCTGCGACGACATTAATGAGCATTTCTACATTCTAATTTCTTCATATAGGAGAAGTATTTATTTTACACGAGAGTGCTCAACTAAGCTTATATTACATTTGTTGGATCTGAAGTGAAAGAAAGTAATAATTCTTTTCCCACAATTGACGCATGTGCCGCATGCATCGCATGCACCCAGAAGACACCTCTCGTATAAACAATAAGGCAAAGAATTCCACTCAGGCATTGAACAGTGACATCAGCAGTAAGTGGTCCCAAAACTTTGTTCATTAATTGCTTCCCTTTCCCCTTTGTTTCCTAGCGGGACAAACATTTATTTTCTTTTTGAGCAATGACTGGATATCTAAGTTCTTCTTAAGGATTCGCATAACCACTTTTTGTACAAGTAGATGCAAAATAATCTAACAGTTATTTTTAATGGTTTTTATTTTATTTTATCTGTGACATTTCGTCCTGGTTTTCCAGAACTTTTTCAAGCTACACCAAGATACACATACAACAATTGATGAATGACTGAATCAAAATAAATTTCACTATTGAGTTTGGCAGTGCAGTAATTGCATGATTATTTCTTATTACATATTTTCTTAATATTATGTGATGGTCAAAATGTAGGACATTTATGATATTTTTCAACTTCCTCCTGGATGCCGGACATAAGGCTAAAATGTAGGACATGTCTGGGAAAAATCGGACGTCTGGTAACCCTATTCTTGTATAACCTAGTAACTATCGGTGCCTGTTGCATTTGTAAAGAATTTGTTCCACATTTTTCATAAGTTGTCCCATGAATTAAACAGCATACTCTAATCCAATATGTACACCTAATAAGGTATATGGGAAATTTCTTAATATAGTGGCCTGCACGATGTTGTCGCCTTGTAATCAAGGGGTTCCGGGTTGAATACCCAGTGGAGGCACATTGCACAGTGGCTCAGATCCAAATTTAAACTGTAGGCCCAGTCAAGATTAGCCTATATGTGCATAAAGTGGAGCCAGCCTTTGTGGCAGAGTGGTTAGAACATTGCGCTATGATGCCAGGGGTCTCGGGTTCAAATCCCAGCCTGGGCATGGATGTTTGTGAGTGTCCATTCATCAATTTCATCATATCATCACTCATCCCCATCTTCGAAAATTAGCCAAAAGTGGCAGAAGAAGCAAAGTAAAACAAATCAACAACATAAAGTGGACTTAAAAAAACATTCATTCTTCTTCAAGTTAAAGGGATAAGAAAATTATCCCCCGTAAACATTGAAGTACACAGTGAACAGTTGAAAGACATAGACAGGGAGACACAATGAAAGAGAACTAGGTAGATTATATCAAGATTGACAGAGGAAAGATAGAAATGATAGGAGAAAAACCTGAGCGGCAACAGCTCTTGGAGGGCCAGACCTATCAACTCCCTTCCCAATTTTCTTTCTAGATTGGAGTGGATAGAGTATAATATTAAGAAATTCCATTAGAAGATTTGGCGAACGGGTTACGTGCACCATCATATGTGTGTGCATGAGAGGGGAGGGGAAACACAAGCAGAGGAAATAAAGATGTGTAACAGTAAAGAGAAACTGAGAAAGAAATACAAAGAAAATCTACACAGAGGGGGGAGAAAGTGAGAGAGAACACATGTTTGTAAAACTCCTATACTTTATATCTGCCCACCCTAATTTATCAATACATGCTCTTGCCAACATGGTCAAAATTTTCTCGCGCTGCCCCTGAAAGGTGCACATGAGCATGGAACAGTGTATTGTAATGAAATTCCTCACCATGGAAGACAGTAACTAAGGGTGTACCCAGGATTTTGAAAGGGAGGAGTTATGTACACTTTTTCTGGTATTCAGCCCTCATTTTGTCATATTTTCCTACCTATGATGTTCTTTTTTTTTTTTTAGGAGTACTAAGCCAAAGGGGGGTTATAACCCCCACCAACACTCCCTTGGGCACGCCACTGACAGTAACAGTATGAAATTTGTTCCACATTGAAATAATAATACACACCTAGTATCAAGAAAAAGTTTCGTAACTTTTCGATCTCAAAAAATTAATAAAACAAAAAAAAAAATTTAAATCCAAGTCAAAAGTGTCTCCTAATTGTAGAATCACCCGATAACTAGGGGCATGCATATTTCATTTTTGACGAAAACACCAAATCTGAAAATAACACATTCTAATGTTAATTTTTAATGTTTCTGAAAGGTGGGAGGTGCATTTTCCTACCCTGTTTGGCCACGAAATAAACTGCAAAATAGACTCAAACACGATATTTAGAGTTTATTTATAGACACTTTCTAAGGTTTGAATTATCCTGTTGAGTTATGCAATTCACGGAAAATTGATTAATTCTGTTGTAAATATTTGAGAAACAAGAATGGACCACTTTATACAAGAATAAACTCAATACTCTGGTAACTACATAAATGTGCTATTAGAAGGGATATGTTTATTTTGTAATAAGTGCAGTTTTTAAATCAAATTTTGGATTATGTTCACAATTTTAAAACCAGAATGTCATTTTATATATTGCTTTTCACCCATTTTTTCACAGCTACAGCACCGAAATTTTATTTTATTTACCACTTTTGAACTCGAAATTGACTGTTTTTGTACCGAAATTTTGCTTTTTTATTGATCAAAAATATGTGCCTCTACCGATAACTTTAACAAGGACCAAAAAATTAATATGTAAAATCTGGGATTGTAAAATCAGGGATTCCCAGTACGCACAAGTAATAAGCAATTTAGAAACAGGACTGCAATGTTAAGCTGTCCCAACGAAATAAAGAAGAGCAGAACATGGAATAAATTCAAATATAGTTTATCATTTTTATTACCAACTAGCTGATTACCTGGCATTGCCCGGGTATTTATTTATCCCAATCTTGTGTTAGACAGGAAAATAATGAATTCTAACTATAGTGTAAAATGTAACTAATTTTAAATGTGATCGTGAATGTCACCATTTAGCCTAGCGACTCCGAAAACTATGGATTCAACACTGATCTAGGTCATTTGTGGCATTTTATTTTTCACCCCCTCTCACCCCCATGACGATAGGTGATGAACTTGGAGTTGAACGGCATTGGGAGTGACTCCGAAAACTATAGATTTCACACTAATATCGGGCATTTTTGAAACAGAGTGTCATATCAGCCTGAATGTTAGACAACCCGAGAAACACTATCGTTGTGCAGGATTGCATAGTCACGGATGTCTGTTTCTGCTGAATTTAATATCAGTCATTTTCGATTATTTTTACATGTCACCCCCTTCCCACCCCACCCCTAGGGGTGCCAGTATTTATTTTGAGATTGCAAGTGATACGTGTACCAAGTTTGGTTGAAAATGCTCCAGGCATTCGAGAGTTATGCCGGAACAAACATACATACATACATACACCCACACCCACACACCACACACACACACATACACATACATCCATTTTTATACATATATAAAATATATAGATTGTCACATAAGTAGTAACTCTAGCTACAGTTTTACATACATTTACTATTTTCAGGAGTGAAATGCAAAAGAAATTACATACCTTCATTAGTTTTATTAGTGGTTTCATGTTTTGCAAACTGAGAATGATATCTTTCTCATACTCATAGAAAGACATTCTCCAGTAAATATCTTCCAGTCGTTTGCTCTCCAATTCATTGTACACCTTTGGCACAGCAAACCATACTCTGTCCTTGAAATCTTTCTGTAAGATGGAAAGGACAATGTTTGAATATTAGTGCCAAATGAGTCACTAAAGAAGTTTTCATCAGCTATACAAAAACAACTGATGGCAGAACACTATGTGTGTGTATTGCTTAAAATGTAAACACTGTAAAATAATATTTACTATTTACTAGGGCTGAGCTAATGTACTGGTATCAGGAAAAATCTATTCAAATTTAATTACTGATACCAGCAGATACTTTTTTGGAGTTTAGGTGTGTCACAGGGTCCACAAACATGTAACATGACATTTTTGCAGTCTAAATATCCTGGAAATTAGGCAAAATTAAACATTTTATTATTTTACTGCAGTATTGTTTCGAAAAATTAATTATGTCATTAAATGGCAAGTACTTTCATATTTCGATATTTATCCAATACTTTGAATATTTTAAAGCAAATCCCTAAAGTTCAAATCACAAACCCTGATACTTTCTGTAAACAAAACCACGTGCATACAGAAAGCATTGCAAACTCATAGAAGTAAAATAATCCACACGAAAATCCAGCGTTGTTACAGGATTCATTACATAAGGTAAAACAATGGCCAATTTGTAGTATGGGATACGCTGCCGCAAATGACGTCTCACTTTAAACCCAATGCTCTTTCTTTTTTTACTTATTGCTTCACCTTTATGGTTAACTCTTTGCACCAGTAATCATTTCCCATAAATTTGGCTTCTTTCTTGCATGTGAATTGAATATATTTTACTTGCATTTTTTTTAGACAAAATGATATAACATGGTAATGTATATTTCTAAGGATGATATAGATAGGAGTGTATTTGAAATTTGTTTGTAGATTTTATGTAAATTGTATCTTATGTAAATAAATATAATGGGCATAAACAGGCATATGCATTGCTGTAAGTTCAATAAATATATTGATGATGATCAAAACAAGACAAAAAGTTCGTAAATTTATTCCGGTTGGAAACTTTGACAAGCATCCTAATAACGATTTTTGTTCCACCAAATATAGCGCACTTCGTAAAATAACTTGGTGACATGGCAAGGCAAGATAAGTGTGAACATTTTGTAGGAATATGCATTGTAACTTTCAATGAGCTTAGAGATTTGGGTACATAATGATATTTTATAACATTGGTTATTTTCTAAAAATAATCATGTGAACAGCAAGGAAGTAGTGCAACTTAGTAATATTGCCTGACTTATCCTTAGAAAAATAACATGCCGTGTTCTATGCGTGCGGGAAAGTCTCCGCGTTCTCCGAGCTTGTTTTAAAAACACCAGCAAGGACAGCCTTTGAAAAGGGGTCAGAAACATATTCTACTCAATATTTATGTAACGTTCTGTCAGTGGTATCCTGAGAAACCAGTAAATGAAGTGGTTAAGTTGGTATCCCAGTGCAGTGGTGTGTCAGTGTCTGCAGTTTTAAGGGTTATGAAAGAGAGAATGACCGGGAGAGTAACAATGTATGCGGCTGCATATTCGTCTGATGTTTTGAGATCGGGTTCTCACATTCAGAGGCTCTTATATAAAATGAATAGGTGCGGCGAACTATGAGTGTAACAGCAGATGATTTCGGTCATGAATCAGCTGACGCGGAGTGATACATCGAATCGGTGAGACCGTTTGTTTACAGAAGGTCTCAGGGTTGGTGATTTACACTATAGTGGTATAACTGCCTGCAATGGAATGCCTAATATTAATATATTAACAACAGAAGAGGAAACACTCACCAGACACAGGAAAAATTCAAATCTTCATGGATGTGGGTCGCATCTTCAGGTTTAGAAGCAAATAAGAGAGGTGATGGACAGATGTGACCTGCAGGGTTGCCAGGACCACAAAAAAGTTGCAAACTGTACAATAAAGATTGTTTCTTGGCAGGTTTGTCGAAAACTGTGAGTGGTGTGGCCGTGATGTGGGGTAGAAAGAGTAATAATGGTTGATTGATTGAGTTGGTGTTTTAAGTCCACTTTATGCACAGTAAGGCTAATTGGGACTGGACCTAGTTTAACCCTTTGGTGCCTGATTGTCTCGATCGAGATGCTCTTAGGTAACCTTAGGGTGCCCAATCATCTCGATCAAGACGCTTTATCAAGGTCGTAGTTTTTACATTATAACTTCGCTATTTTTGGTTAGAATTTAGATTTTCTTTTTTCATATTGTTTTTAACACATGTATTGAACAGAAATGATTGTTACACGTTTTTTCATGAAAATGGCGGGAAAAAGGCAACTCTCTTTTTGCATCTTTTTTCAAGGGAAAAAATTTGCTGTCAAAGGAAGGCCGACTTTGTTGTTCTAAAGCAATGCGTTTCCCTCACCCCTGGAAACTGCATTTGAAGGAAGTTTGTTTATTGGTACTTGAGGTCAAAAGGAATGTTTTCCGTGTGGGCGTAAGCAGGGGGTGGGGGGTTGGGGGAGGGGAAGAGGGGTTGTTGAAACTGCATCGTAAGAATGGAAGTTCAAGGCATGCTGAAGAAAAGCCTTTGTTCTTGAGCACAAGTGTTTCACAAGTGGCTACAAAGGTTACCCTGCATTGTCTAAATATAGACAATCGCCACATATATGCCGAATTTGCATAAATTTTATATATTCTGAATATCTGGTTCATTCCGTATACAACGGTATATCATTCATCTCTCTAGAGCAGTGTTCCGCAACCGGTGTGCTGCGGCACACTAGTGTGCCATCACAAGGTGAAAGGTGTGACGTGAACTTTTACCTACTATTGTAATATTGTAAGAAATTAATTGTCGCTTTTAAGTAAGAAGGTGCTTGTTTATTCTTGCTGACAACTGTTATATTTTCATAGAAATTAAATTTAATTTATTTACTCAATATTGTTATAGTTTGCTCATCTTATATGTATTCTCGCCTGTAATATTGGGCCGGTTTGATGGGTTACAGGCGGCAAGCTTTGTGTTCACCGCAAAGAAAGCCGCATAAGACTTTTAGCAAGCCTTTTAGCGGCCCGCACCAATCATACAATAGAGCTATTCAAGCGAGTTCTTTGTTTGTAACACTGCATCTTTTGTGTATGTCTGACTGTTTTGTGCCTGTTTGTTGGCGCTTCTTAAACTTTATGCTTACAAGAGGAACTGGCAGATTTGAAAGCAGACAGAACATTGAAATTAAAATTTTTGGAAGTTAGTGAATACCCGGCTATCTCCGAGATGGCAGTTAATGTGTTATTACCATTTTCAACTACTTATTTGTGTAAACTGGGCTTCTCGACGTTGACTGTAATTTAAACATCAAAGAGAGAGAGACTCAAATCCATCGATGAAGAAATGAGGCTTGCTTTGTCAACGATTCCGCCACGAATCAGCCATCAGTGTGCAGCTAAGCAGGCTCAAGTATCACATTGAAGGTATGAGTAGAGTTATTTACTTTAAAATTCGTATTAGAAATGTGTATTTTCTACAGTGAATTAAAGTTAATAAATTTTTAATAAATGCATAAGTCTATTCATGTTTTATAATAATAATAATAATAATAATAACAACAATGATAATAACAATAATTGATTACATAACGACGTAATATTTCGTAATTATATTAAGATTCATATGATTTTGAGGGGACAGACATTTTGGTGTGCCGTGTTGAGTCTAGGCCCGTCTGGGGTGTGCCGTGAGTAAAAAAAGGTTGCGGAACACTGCTCTAGAGCAATTAGCCTCCGATCTACACTCATTTAATTGAAACTCAATTTTGCTCAAAATCGGCTCAGGCACTAAAATGGCCTTGTGAAAATGGCCTTGGGCTCCAAAAGGTTAAAGTGGGATCCGAACCACCATGTGCCTCCACTGGGTATCGAACACGGGACCCCATGATTACAAGGCAACAATGCCACCACTGCAACATCAGGGAGGCCCTAAAAGTAATAATGGAGGTGAGGGGTGGGGGTGAGGTTACTGGGTAGCCTTGCCCCATTCTTGTCACTTCCCATACCCTTCAGATCCACACTGTCACTGGCAAATTCACCCTCTACCCCCTAAGGAACCTGTTACACCTCAAACCTTATCTATATCCTCACATGGAACATCTGTGGTGGCTTCTATGTGGAGGAAACATCCACAGCCCTCACCCTCAGAATTAACAACCTCCACCCAAAATCTGGACTTCAACCAAACACCACAACATCCCCATGAACAACTGTTTCTGGGTAGCGATCATCCACCCCTTACCCCAATCCACCAACACTTCAGTACGAAAAGATGGGAGAGGGCCTACATATTAGCCATGAGTGCAACCACATCTTATGGTCTGAACAAGGCCACCCAGTAACGTTTCCCCACCCTCCGCGTCCTCCCACATCACAACATACCACTCACAGTTTTCAACAAGCCTAGTGTGAGAACCATGTTTCTTTAACCACCCACAACTTAGACCTGGACCTGGCAACTCTGCAGGTTGAACTGTTACTATTGTTTCTGTCACCTCTCTTACTTCACTTCTACATCTGAAGATGCAGCTCACAGCTGTGAAAATTTGATTTTTTTCTGTGCATGGTGTGTGTTTCCTTTTTCCTCTTCACTTGTTATGTAGCCCTTGTTAACCCTCCTTCCTTTTACCCACTAATATTACTATATCGATGTTTTCACTAATATTCTGAACAGCTTTAATTGTTACAATGTTCAAGTATCATCACCAGTATTGGTGGGAACTTGAGATGTTACTGAAGAAGAAAAACATTTTAAACCACTACGTATATATTTACAAACAGCACACTGATTTCTTTAACAGGTGACATTTCATAAACTTCTCGTTGCCACCATCACAGCCAATGGATTTGGAGGAAAAGTACTTGTATATTAGGTACTTGTTGAATCATTTCCAAGATGGTCAAAATTAAGCTCACTGTTGCCAGTTGCTTATGCCATTTTCTTTAATCAACAGATTTTTTTGTCTTCATTATGTATCTCCCAAACTGTTAGTACCCAAGTTAAATAAAGGTCTCCAAATTCATTGTCATTGAGGTTCTAATGCTCTATTTTATGTTTCTTTCTAATTTAGTATGGGCACTTGCAATCAATGCCACTTTTGCAGGTGAGGAAATATGCCACGTTTCCATGTAAAATGTCCTGCAAAACCTGAACATTTCTCTTATTTTTTATAGTACATCTAAAATGTTCCAAATTTCTCTTTTACGACATAATATTGACATTCTAAACTATACATTATTAATTTTTTCCAAGTTTGTGTGTCGTTTGGAAATGTATGGGGGAAAAACTATGCACGTAGTATAATAATGATTCTTACCCGATTTGTTTGTCCATATTCTGCCTATTTTATATCACACTGGAATATGCTAAAGAATCATGTTTAATTTCTTAATAAGTTGATCCAGTTCATCTACTGCTGCTCCTCCTACCAATACTGCCTCGATCTCTCAGAATTTCAGTAAATAATCATTCCTTGTAACCACTAAAGCAGATGAAATGTACATCAAGATCTTTTGTCCAAATAAATTCTGGTTTCAGCATTTCACAGTCAGTAAACAGGACAAATACAAAGTAGTTTGTAGTAAGTAGTTAAGATTTTTTTAATAGTCCCTTTTTTCTGTTTGTAAGAATATAACAAACAAAGCAGTGATGCACTACCATCTCCGTCCCAGATAACGTAACCTGAGTTAACGAAGTTTCGAAATTAATGGAAAAAAAACAACAATTCAATTCACAATGTGAAAACACAAAACATGAGTTGTACAATATTAAAACCACGTTTATTGCACACACCATGACTGTACATGAAAATTCTACAGGACAGTTGGCAGAGAAACAATAAGCAAGCAACACCGAGTGACAGTGCATCGAGGGGAGAGAAGGAAAGATAACAGTTGCAAGCTGCAGATTTTTAGAGAGCATGACTTTCACCAGCCTATGAAAGAGTAAAGAAAACAAAGAACAAATGGGCTGTATTCGTGTGACGTTACAGCAAACGACGAGCTGGAAAAGAGTCTAAACAAATAAAGACTTGTTTTTTTCCCTACCCAACTCCATTGAGTTTCCCATTGCAAAGGGTAACTTTAAGAATCGTGGCAGCAGTTACGAAACAAAAATGTGATGTGCATCTTATATCAATGTAAAGATGAGATTTCGGAGAATACGTCTATATATAACATATACCTTACAGATGAGAATGTAAAGAATAAATGGAGTAGGAAATCGAGTAAAGTGAATGCTCCAAAAGAAATTCGATTCAGAATCACAGCCAATGAGCTCCACCGGTTCAATCACCTGAGGCTTTTGGTTTCCCATTATCCATGTGCTCGGAACTGGAATGTCCAACTTTTGTATAAAAATGCATGATTTTCTTACTCCAGTTATTCTTTACCTTATTCTCTGTAAGGTATGTGTGATATATAGTCGTATTAACTGAAATCTCATCTTTACATTGATGTACGATACGCATCATAATTTATTTTATTTCATAACTGCTGTCACAATAATTAAAACTACCCCTTCCGATGGAAAATCCCATTGAATTGAATAGGAAGAAAACACTTTTGCCCATTGCTTAGACTCAAATCCTGGTTTGTCGTCTGCTGTGACGTTACCACTAATACAGCCCATTATGTCCCTGGGAGTGCAAACATGTACATTGTACGAACACAGATGCAATAAATGGAAGGCTGTAGCAAGCTTCTAAACTTTGAAGTATAGTCTTACCTTTGACAATCCCTTGACATCACTAAGCTGTAGAACGGGACGTGGAGGCCATTTATCAGATGGGAACTGTAACACAGCTACCAAATCTACACAGATAATCTTCTTTGTTCTCAAGTTCTCAATTTTCAGGGTGCAAGCAGGACCGGAATCACGAACAGTTACCTGAAAATAGAAAGTTCAGCATGTTTATGTACAATTGTTTCAATTTTCTAATGTGACACATTAAATTGTTCACTATTGGTCAATGTACCAGTTTATTGACAAGTGCTGCCAATAATTTTACTGATCAAGAAACAATCTGTAATTGAATCAATATTGTTAATTCATCAGGCCAAATAATTTTGCAATTATTTGTTTTCTCCACAGATTATCCATGTTTACATATTGTGTTAACTCTATAGTTATGGGTGTAACGTTTTGAAACTTTCACCTTGTATACTCTTCAAATCACTCACTTGAAAAGCATGGATATTGTTTTACAAAGTTAATAATGGCATGTATTATACAGTTGTATTTTGTAGACTTGGACTGTTATTATTCCTTATATATCCATTAAAATTATACTGTTATAAATGTAACTCCAAAAACAAACGAGAACACACCTTCACTTGATAACTGTCATATTTCTGTGAGGTAAACAGATGAACAGTCCTGCACTGTGACCACGTGGTCTGAGGTATCAGGCTTTGGGCTCGGGCTACGGGACATGCACTAGTTTCAGTCTCTTGGGAGGAAGCGAAATAACTTTTCTCCTGAGATTTCGGCCAGAGTGTGGGACCGGTGGCTACCCACCATCATGAGGAAATTGGGAAGCTATGAACGAGTAGCGTAACCCAGTTATGGAAAACTACACCAACAACTGGGTGTTTGTTATGCTGACCACATATCACCTCATAAACAGGTTGGATGATTGCCCACATTTGCTGAGGCATGTGGGAGTGAGGCCAGCATTTGGTAGGCAGGGCCTAGCACTCAAGGGCTATTGTGTCACAGGTCATGTTATAAACAGGTGAACAACATCTTCACAGCACTAAGGAAATATTATACAAAGACATATCAGAGCGTTTCACACAAACATTAAGTGTGAAGATTTGGCACACACAACAGATGTCCTATGTTTAAATTTCAGCAAAAAATGTAGGCTGGACCAGGACTCAAACTTAGGTCTCTGGCATATTGTGCCATTGCTATACCACTGAACTACCCCTTCTGGAATCCCAGAAACAGATTCCATTGCTGTAGCACTGACACAGATGATTCCATGCAGGTAAAACAACGACATCGAAAAATAAGGTGAAGCCAGGCTGGCTCAGTAGCTCAGTGGTAGAGAAATGGCATGGTATGCCACAGACCTTGGTTCGAGTCCTGGTTGAACCTGCATTTTAAGCTGAAATTTAAACATTATGTACTTAGTCATAATGAATGAATTAAGGTGAGGTGTGACATTTTTGCACCAGGCTTGCATTTATTTCAATATCATTGGAATGGGCACTGCTACTAAAGAAAATCCACACATAATTTCAGAGTATGAATTTCTACCCATGTTGCAAGTGGAAGCGGTTTTTAAACTTGATTATTAAGCTAGACACTGTGTTTGAAAAATATGTAAAATATGTATTTACAGAATCCCATGTATTCCATATGGAGAAACAACTTCAAATTCAAGTTACGGATAAACAAACGGGAGTTTTGACTCTATCGAAAATATCATCTTCAATGGATCCTCTACCTGATCATATGTTTTTTTTCCACCATCGGAAGTTTGATATTCTCAAGTAAACAAATAAAATAATTCCCCCCATAAGCGAAATGCATTTTTCCTTGCCTCCTACGGCCAATCTGGCAGTGTTGCCAAACCTGATGCAAAAAAAAGCTAAATTTCACCTTAAATTGAGCTAAAGTTGAATTTCAAGGAGTTAGATTTTAAAAGGCTGGATAAAGTGCCCCCATGGTAATTTTAGTTGTGAAGGGGGTGGAGGGGTGCTGCTATTAGTGATGACAATCAATTCTTAGTTTTCACTGTGTAGATCTGACGACATCACCCATCTCAATGATCCACAGATGGTCCTATGAAATCGAATATAAGGGATTCCCGCATAACAATATTGTCATCTTCACCTCAGCCACGGCGTTACATAAAAGTAGCTGGGGAGGTAAGAGGGGGTGCGGTGATGCAGCCAACACAATAATATCACGTCACGTGCAAAATGGCAAAAGTTGGTCTATGTGGGCCAGGGCTAGTGATGGCATCATAGTGGGCAGGGAGCGGGTGCCACAGCTCACAGCCAAACGAGTGCACGAAAGAGCCAGATCTGGCCCCAAAAGATCTAAGTTGGCAACAATGCTCCCCAGTTGCCTGAGAGAGAAGGACCTAGGGGAAATTGTCCCTCTCCCCCTTAAATGTATCGTGCAAGTCTGACAGTTTGGTTTCACTTTTCATGGAATTACTCAATAGGAAATTAAAAACCACTTACATGTGGTTTTTGCTGTAACATGTTGTCACTTTTGCACCATTTCAAAGACCTTCATCACATTTGCACAGCAATTTAAAGCACTGAGAATGGCTCACTAGATGGGTTTAATAAATTAAAAAAGAAAGTCTGTAGTTTCCTGCTGAGATTGTGATGAGCAAATTCTGTTTACCCAGCAGCTTTTGAGATGAAGGGAAGGAAGGAAGATGGAAAAAGAACAAGCCCAGTTTTTTAAGGATGATGTCACATGCAGCTTTAGGAAGGTTTAACCTTGTGACAGGGCATTCCTCAGGGTGCTACCAAATGCCTAACTTTCCTATTTAATCTTGTTAAACTTTCCCCCTATTTTGAACCATTTCCAATGTTTCAAACTCCTTGGAAAACCTGAAGGAAGGCCAGCAAACAGGGCTGAAATGTGGAAATTCCATGACAGAACAATATGTAAGTACACTCCATTCATGCTTCCAAATACCCGGGGAGCTTTCAGACTGAAACAACAGGCAACAAGTGGCACGGAGGTTCATACAATTGACAAGTCTACAAGAAAGCATTCATCGTGCATACATGGACAACAGACCAAAGTAACACAATGCATGCCATTGAAAACGACATTACACTCCAAGTGAAATGCAAGGAACAGGCGACACCTGTAGCTTGTCATGTTGCTTTGGTTTCAAAGGTCCCATTTATTTCTGAAGCTTGATTTCCAAGAGGCACATGTCACCTGTTGCATGTTGTTTCAGTCTGAAAGCTACCTTAAGTGTTACATTCAAGGACCTACAAGCTAGTGATATGTTGCATTTTTAGTTCATCCTTTTCTTTTTGAAATTTCAATTCCTTCATGTGTACCCGTATATGTATTTCTATATCAACAATCAATCCTTTTTGAAATCTTGTCATGCAATAAAGTTAAATAGCCCATTTTTAACTTAATTCCTAACTATGAGGGTAAGTAAGTCAGTCACAAACATTTAAAAAAAAAAAAAAATACTAAGGGATATATTGAATTGAATTGATGTTTAAGTCAACTTTATGCACATCCAGACTGGACCTACAGTTCAAAGTGAGATCCGCACCACTATGCAATGTGCCTCCCCTAGGTACTGAACCTGGGACCCCTGATAGTAAGTGAGATACTGACTTGAAAATTGTTTTTATTTTTAAACATAATCTTCACCAACATTGATACACGTATGTCATCGCTTTATCAGTTCCCCAAAACCTGCTGCATAATAGTCTTTGGGCTGCCGTCCCAGCCACAGTCGCACCTCATGCACCTCATCCACGAAACGTTTGCCACCACCATGTGTAGACCTTTCGGAAATTTGTGCATTATGCTGTAGGATAAGCTCTGAGAACACCCTGTTGTAGTTGCTATGCTGTCTATCGTCAGTCACCTTCCAGCTTGAATCATCTCCTCCATCTGCCGCATTGTTTGTTCTGTCGCAATTTGAACATGATGACCCGGTTGGTCTTCGTCAACATTTGACCATCCTTGCTAGAATTTATCGACCCAGTTGTGCACCACTTCATGCAACAAACACTTCTCACCGGAAACATTTCCTCATGAATATCCTTTGCCAGAAGTCCTTTTGCCCACAAAGAATGCACAACAGCATGCTGCTCTTCTGACTCCTCAAACATGGTCACAATTTTTAAACTCAGCTGCTCATGCATGCGTCTGCTATCTAGCGACTGCTAACTAAATATTATCAAGCTGGATTGTGCTGCCACCTAATGACACATTTAGAAACTACTCACTATTATTTTCAGCTATCCCACATCAGTTTGTGATCTACAGGGTGATCGAAAAGTCCCCGAACCCAAACTTCAATTATTTTTTTCGCCGGTCGTTATTATGATAATGTCAAAATTTCTGTGGAAGCTGGTTTGCGAGGGTCTTGGCTGTACACGACACAAGAGATGGCGCTGGGGAGTGGCGCTAGCAGTCGTGGCGAGGAAATGAACTACGGGCAGTGCTGGTAACAAAATAATCACGCCAGTTGCAAGGATGACTTTGTCGGTGGAGGAGGATTCTTTTTCGAAAACCGAGTGAATTCTATTGTGTACCAGGACATTATACAGCAGTTTATCGCGTTTTTGTACGCCGATGAACGAGATGTGTGGTTGCAACAAGACGGGGCAACATGCCATACGTCCAATGCCACCATGGCAGTTCTGCGTGAATTTTTTGATGACCGCCTGATTTCATAAGGGCTTTGGCCGGCAAGATCACCTGATTTAACAACACCCGATTTTTTCTTGTGGGGTCACAGTTTAGGTTAACTGTTGGTTTGGTTTACCTGATTTTTTTGTTACCAGCATTGCTCGTAGTTCATTTCCTCGCCACGACTGCTAGTGCCACTCCCCAGCGCCATCTCTTGTGTCGTGTACAGCCAAGACCCTCGCAAACCAGCTTCCACAGAAATTTTGACATTATCATAATAACGACCGGCGAAAAAAAAAATTGAAATTTGGGTTCGGGGACTTTTCGATCACCCTGTATTTACTGACTTCCCCTTGTATAATTTCCTTCCAACTTATCCCTGAGAGAGAACTCAGGTAGGGATGTCATTAACACCACACACCAGCCACCTTTACACCCTACCCCAAAAGTATTAATACAAAATCTACAACAAATTTAAAATAATTTTTCATACATATAATAAGAGCTACAAGATGTATCAAGATCAAATAAAAATGGAATTTTAAGAACAGAAAAGCTTAAAACAAATTTAACACAAAGTTCATTACAGTTAAAGGTATTGACTGCACTGGACTGTTTCCCAATATTACCATGAAGATAAATATTGTTTTCCAATATTACCATGAAGATAAATACCAGCTACTGTGTACATACATGATATCCGTAGAAAAATTCATCATCTACTGTGTTTATTGTCTTAGATACAACTCCCCGGAACCACTGATAAAACAAGTTCCTCTTTAGGTATCCATCCTTCGTTACCCACTTTGCCAATTTCCTGTAAAAGCATTAATATTGGAAATCACAATTTACTTTGTTGATGTTGCACAAAAATTGATTTTAACACACATTCTCTCACTTACAGTTCATAATAATAATTACAGCTTGTGTTTGGTTCTTTAAAATTATGGACATACCAAGACAGGCTATTTGCATTAGTTGCATAATACATAGACCTCATAACAAAAATAAGGAAGATAAAAAATATGTCCTTTAAATATTATAGCCCAGTAAAATTAGATAAAACTGGTGAAAAATTAAACAAAGCTGAATTTTAGCTGAGATGTTCACAATGTTATCTAGTGCAGCATCAGGGGCTGCACCAGGGGGGCACGAGGGCATGCTTGCACACCCCTTAATTTTCCTCCGCACCCCCCACGTTCAACTAAAAACACTAACCCTTAGTGTGTCATATTATGTCATGTCGTCATATTGAGCGCCGAATGTGAAGTACTGAAGTAAGACCGTTATTATTGCAACAGGCAAGCACTGAAAGAGATGCTGATACACATACTTTCCTGTACTGGCAGCAGCCTCTATAAAGAGCAGTGGCCATTTTTAATTTCTTCAGCATTGTTGTTATGAATATTTCTTCGTTTGTTTGGTTTTCGATAATTGACTATAGCTTAATGTGAGTTGTTTATTTTCCTCCTGCTTGTTCTTCCTTGCACTGAAGCAAAAATTTCAGCTACTTTTAAAAGTAAGGTATTGGGAAATTGTAGTTAATGCGAGTTGTAACGTGAAGGGTAGTTTTCTTGTTAACATGTTCTATGTATTTGTTCCACGTAACATGTCTAGTAAATGTACCATTTCAGGCTTTTTTTTTAAAAAAAAACTGTTAGGAAGATGTCCAATGTTCACGAAGAAATTTCACAGTTCGTTGTTGGGGATAGTGTGGCAGAAGGGATTTTAACGAAGACGAAGTTGCTGTGCACTTCACACATATAATTTCATTTCAGTCAGTAATTCATGTTAATCAGAGGTGGCAATTAGGGGTGTAGTTGCTCCCTGCTTTTTGCTATTTTTGTCCCCGCACTATGCTAAAACTTATCTACCAAGGGAAAGTAAACTGTCCTTGCCTCCCTTCCGCAGTTTTGAAAGGTTGCATGTGTGTTTAATGTTTTCTTTATTTTCAGCATTGCATCCCCTCAGCACCCCTAGATGATTAATCCTGGTGCCGCCGCTGTGCAGCATATCAAAACTACCCCAAAATCCAAGCTGAGCTTTTTAAGCCATACTGAAAAATGGCAACCCACTTGAAGTTTTCAGCTCATAATCAGGGTGTATACTGAAATAACAAATCCAAATTCTTGACTTTTTCTTAACATTTAATCACCTCCTACTTAGCTACAGGTGGATATTAACAAAATATATATTTTTATTCAATGAAAAGCCCCTACCATAAGGCCGGTTAAGATGAAAACTGAATCTGTACTTTAACAAGAGATTTAGACTTGCTTTTATTATTATTAATGCATATAAAAATTAATGCTTCAGACTTCATCCTGGATGGGGAATGGCCACATTACTTTATTTAATATTTTTAGAAAATTTCTTGCATACAAGAATGCAATTCATAAAAAACAAGGTTAACAAATCATAACTACAACTCAATACAATTTTAGATTTCCAGATATTAAATTTTATCAAATCAGTACAGGTACAATGTAAATTCACTATATACTGTAAAAAATAGCAAAAATTCTTGATGACAAGCATAATTTCTTGACTTACTTGTTGATTTCTTGACTATTAAACACCCTGATAATTCATTAACTGAAGGGAAAAATGTTCTACTTGATGAAATGAATATGCATATACAAGGCTCATTCAATATATAACCGGAAATATGTTGCAACAAATTTTTAGAACTACAGTACTATGTTTCAACATAGCCCCCCCCCCACCTAGTTCAATGCACCTTATACGCCAGTGCTTGACAAGGGCACCGATTCCACAGGAAAAAAAATATTTTGGACGCGTGTGCAACCACTCATGCACCGCTGACTTGACTTCGTCGTGATTCTGGAACCTCGATCCACTTAGTCCTCCTTTCAGTGGGCCAAAGGTGTGGAAATCGGAAGGTGCAAGATCAGGCAAATATGAAGGGTGGGGTAAGCACTCAAACTTTAGGTCCTCGATGGTAGACAATATGACATCAGTGTGTGGTCTCACATTGTCATGCAGCAAAAGCACACCAGTGGCCACCAGACCACGTTCTCTCTGCAGAATGGTTAGTTTATTTTTTGCGCAAAAGGTTGGAGTTCGGGTTCATAGAAATGAACCCAACTTTCATTTCCAGTGACAATACGATGAAGAAATGCCCCACCATCAGTTTCATAATGGAGCAAAAGCTCCCTGCACACATAAACATGTCTCTCCTTCATTTCCGGTGTCAAACGTTTTGGAACCTATCTCGCACACACTTTCCTAAACCTCAATATGTCATGACTGATATGGTGAGCTGATCCTACTCTTATTTTCATCTGGGAAGCAATTTCACTGACAGTAAAACGCTGGTTCTCCCATATCAAGTCCTCCACTTGAGCAATGTTGCTTTCCGTGATTGCAGTGAGAGCAACCTGGATGCGGATAATCTTCAACACTGGTTATGTTCTGTTTGAATTTCTCAACTCAGTCATACACTTGTGATCGACTCATACAGTTGTCACCGTACTGAACTGTCATGCAGCGATGAATTTCTATCGGTTTCACGCCTTCACTCATTCACTCAACACAAATCTTACGACACTTCACTACTCCAGCTTGGAACACTCTTGTAAAGGTGCCACCATCTTGTTTAACTGTTTCCCAGCATCCCGTGCATGAAGCAGGTGTGCCAGCCCCAGCTATGAATAGCTTACAGATGCATTCACAAAATAACAAAAATATAACAATCACGGTTGTATTTTAGATTTTTTATACTACTTTTCCGGTTAGTTATTGAATGTACCTTGCACATTCAAAATACCATATTGTTACTGGGCCTCTGTGTCTTCATGAAGTGATGTTGACAGATTTAACATATTTATTAGGAATGCTACTCTTTCAGTATCGACCTACAGTGTATTTGTTTCTATTTCAGCTATTATTTGGGATCAAAACTAAACAATAGCAGTCAAATAAAATTGATTCATTGATTTCCAGTTGCCAGTTCGGAAGGCAGCCAGTAAAGTTCCATGCCGGCCTCCATGGCAGGATGGTTAGCACATCACGCTACGATGCCAGGGGTCCCGGGTTCGAATCCTGGCCTGGGCATAGATGTTTGTGAGTGTCAATTCATCAATTTCATCACATCATCACTCATCCCCATCTTCGCAAATTAGCCAAAGTGGCACTAAAAGCAAAGTAAAATAAAGCATATCAATCAATCAATCAGTAAAGTTTCACATTTTTAACTCCTCTGGTGTCCAAGGATGTTGAGTGGTTGACTGCTCTCACTAGGTAGGATTTCTGGCCTAGGCAAGGGTGTTGTTTCTGAGGCTCCATTCACCAATTCCATTACTCATCATTCACTGTTGCAATTAGCTGAAATGACATTATTTTCTCTCTCTGTTTCTATTTTGGTCATTTTACACTGCTTTCCTACCACGTGGGTAAATCATGAGAGGGTGAATGATAAATTGTTGAAGTTGGTCTTGCAAAAAAATACAATGATGCATACATGCCTCAACCAGGGTTCAAAACGGGACCTGGAGCTTTGTAGCCTGCTACTTTGGCCACTCTGCCATGAAGAACAGCACTGATATGGACAAATCAGTAGAAACTGGCCAATAATTTTATCAATCTGATATTTCCATAAATAAATAGACTGTAATCTAGTGCACAATTCTGCCATTTTATTATTTTCTGTAAGTAAATTCATATACACTTGTCTTTAAAAGTATATGTCTAAATACAGTTGAGACTGCTTTATACGTAACTCAGTTCTGAGTAATTTTGTTTTATATGTACATTCCTGTAGGTCGCAGTAAAATATAATTTAAAAAACGTGTCAATTAAACCTTATTCTTACGTAATGCATTTATACGCAATTCTGTGTTACAAGTACTAATTTTAATAAAGCACAGTTGATTTGTACGTAACCAAACTACAACAATGTCATAAAAGTATACATTCTTGTTGTTACAAAAACACAAAAAGAGACAGGATAGGCAGACATGGTGGTGGTCAGTCTCGAGTTGCAAGAAAGACGAGAGCAGCACGGCGGTGTCACAGAGAAGGCACGGAGAGGCGGCATGAAATCAGAGGAGAAAGATTTGCCGCAGTTCAGAACATGATAGGAATTTTATTTCTTATGTAATCGCAACACGAAAACACACATTAAAAATATACCAATAGCTAAGGTTTGCTGTGTCCCATAATAAAAACAGAACAGGGGTTCCTTCAGTGAAAGCTTTCAGTTGCTACTGGTTGACCATGGAGAACAGAAAGAGGAAAAGTTACATGCTTCACCAGAAAGTAAACTTCATACCAGAAGTGGACGCTAATCAACAAAAAACTATTAAACTGGCAAATGTAATGCACTTAAGAATCAAACTATTAGATTCGTTAATTTACCACTTTATAACAGAAATAACCTGTATTATGCTGTATGTTGTAACTCAAAATAGATGCAATTACAGTATTTTGATAATGATATGACATGTTATCTAAATCTGATTTGCAAGTAATTCTCCGTTATACGTATTATTTTCTCTTCACCTTGACATATGTATAACTCAGGTTCAACTGTATGTGGTTAATATTTCTAAAGCAAAACCATCGCAGTTATTAATTAAGGATATTAGTTATTGATATGAAGTTTTCATTGAGCATTTACAGATTTACTTTCAATTGTTATAGATATTGGCAAAAATTTCATATCAGTCCATCCGTAAAAAAATATTATGGTATACCAAAAAAAAAATAGCACTGCTGGAACCATATAAGTTTTGTTACTTACAATTGCATTTTAAAAAATTGACAGCAATCTTGAAGATAACACGCTCATTTATTTCTACATAATTCTTTTCACACAATGGCAAATCACAAAACTCAATCTTATAAATAGTAGAAAATAAATGATGGTCTAGATTTTGTTTATTCAGGACATGTATGATAAAGAAGAAAGTTTAAAATCCTAAGAGAGGTTTAAGACCAAAGTGACAAGCAACAGGTGACACAAACACATGCATGTACTAGAATATGCAACTTCCCCCCCCCCCCCCAGTCTGCAAACAAGCATTCACACACTACAGACTAAGGCAACACGATGATATTTACAAAAAGCAACAATGTATTAATCTAAAGTGGATTACCTTGAAACATCAGAATTGCTCTCTGGGATAGGACCAAACTTGATTTTCACGAAGCCTGGCACATGGGGATCAAGTTTAAACTGAAAAAAATAAATTCATGGTTATGAAGAATTACAAAGATAGATTGATTCATTGAGTTGGTGTTTTAAGTGCACTTTATGCACAGTAAGGCTAATTGGGACTAGACCTACAGTTTTTAAAGTGGGATCAGAAACACTATGTGCCTCCAGTAGGTATTGAACCCGGGACCCCTTGATTACAAATCGACGACACTACCACTGCACCATCGGGGAGGCCAAAGAATTACAAAGAAATGCATAGAAATGATTAACTCTAAGTGACAATTCACAAGTTCCGCAAAAAAAATGTAAGTACACTTCATGCACAGAAATTTGCATCTTTCATCTCAAATTACTAAAAAACGAACAAAAAAAACACATTTTTTTAGTCGACAACAGAAATAAAGTTCAGTTAACTAAAATTCTAGCAGAATAAGCATGAGAGAAAATCCGTTAGCATGAAATTTCAGTATAAAAATGCAAGAACATTGTCTGAACTTCATGATTCCATATTCTGCCACTCCTAAGAATAAATGGTTCCAACAAATTTTCAAATATTTCAAAAATAAGATTTCTTTACATGAAAGGTCACACAACGTACACTTTAGGATTAAAATTTCCCGTAACTTCAACAAGTTTTCTTCTGTAAAGTTAATATCATAACTATGCATTTCAATAAGTTAACAGAATGGAATGTGAAAAAATACAGCAAACCATTGAGTAAGGTACTGGTGTATTGAGTAGAATAGTCTTCTCAAGCAGGAGGAGGAGGAGGAGGAGGAGGAGGAGGAGGAGGAGGAGGACGGTGGTAATGATGATGATAAAAACCTATAATCATGATTAAATTCAAGTATAATTCCCGGTTTTCAAGGTGAACTCTCCAAAAATTCAAGGGTACAAGCAAATGTTTTCTGTATTTCAACCTTACGAATTACTGCCTCTCACCACCCACAGATATACACACACAATATAAAGGGTCTGTGTGATTCTAATGGATCCAAAAATTCTAATTCATCAATTAAACAGTATATATATATTCCATCGCCAGTGACCTTAACACTAAACACCTCCAAAAACTCTCGAATCTCTGCCATCAAGCTTTTCAGACTGCCTGCACTCTCCCCCTTCCACTTCCACCCAATTTCAGTCCCAAACCCACATGCCCTCTATTACTGGACCCCATCCCCTTTACCATTGCCCACCCCTCCTGCACCACCATAGACCTCCCCCAAAAAACCATATTTGCACTGCCCCACATCGCACCTTAGGAAATAACCAGTCAACAGACAAACCCAACCCCATCAGATCCACGACCACCAACGACCCTAACACACTCCAAAACAACCATAATTTACACAATTTATCCAGCCATAAACTCTCCACTGATTAAATAGCTGTTTTATCCAAAGGCCTTAGCTTCTCCCCCACAACTCCCCCCAACCAATTTCACCTGCTTTTTGACAACCTCTGACAGCAACATTTTTGGGCCAAAAACCCCTCACTCCAAACCACTAACAATGAAACCCACCCAAGCCTCCTTCAATTTTGCCCCCCCCCCTCCTCCAAAGATCCTACCCCCTGCCTGCCAGGGTAATGTACCATAATTTCCACCACCTCTGACAGCTCATTCCTAAATGACCTCCACAACCAACCAAACCTCAACCCCTCCCAACAGAAAGCTCTCCTAGATCTTAACAACCATAACATCAAAATCCTCCCAGCTGACAAGGGGTCCACCAAGGTGGTCTTGAACTCTCAAGATTACCAGGCGGAGGCCACTCGTCAGCTGGCTGACTCTTTCACCTATAAACCCACCACAGTTGACCTATCCTCCGCACATCTCAATAAAATCCAGGACTTCATCCACACCCGTAGACCCCCTGAAGGCCTGACAGCTCCTACCACAGTCATGTTAATTCCTGACAACCCCCATACTCCCACCTTCTATCTACTGCCCAAAATTCACAAACCTGGCAACCCTGGTAGACCCATTGTGTCCAGCTACGACTCACCTACAGAAAGAATCTCTGCCTTTGTTGACTTCTATCTCCAGCCTCTTGTGAAAGCTCTGCCCTCCTACCTCCGTGACACCAACCACTTCCTCCAGAAAATCAGCACCCTTCCACAATCCTTGCCACCATCGATGTCACTTCCGTCTACACCAACATACCCCACACCCATGGCCTCTGCTCCACAGAATTCTACCTCAATAGCAGATCCAAACCTCACAACCCCAGCACCAACTTCCTGACCCACCTAGCCCACCTTGTTCTCACATGTAACAATTTCACCTTTGAAAACCAACATTTCCTACAGATCCGAGGTACAGCCATGGGTACCAGAATGGCCCCATCCTACGCAAACCTCTTCATTAGCAAACTTGAGCAAGAGTTCCTGGACACCCAACCTCAAACCCCTCCTCTGGCTCTGCTTCATCTACGACATCTTCATGCTCTGGACACATGGAGAACCATCCTTATCAGCTTTCTGGACCAACTCAATCACTTCCGTTTCATAAAGTTCACCCACCCACCTTCTTGGATGTGGACGTACACATCTGGTCAACCGTGGATATCCCTCCACCCTGGTCACCAAACAAATATCGTGAGCTGTCTCTCACACCACCACCACCACCAAGAAACCTGCCGCCACCAACCCACCTGCACTCATCACCCAATATCATCCCCACCTCAACAAAATCAGGCACACACTACACTCTCTTCTCCACAGTGATCCTGAAACCAAAAACATATTTCCCGACAAGCCCAGAGTGGTTTTCAAATGCCCCCCCCCCCCTTCAACCTCCAAAACATCCTGGTCCACAACACAACCAACACCCCCCAGCCCATAAATGCAACCGCCCTAGGTGCAAAACCTGCCCCACTCTCATTACCTATCACACCCTCCAGGTGCACACGGCCACTGGCAAATTTACCCTTTACCCCAAAGGGACCTGCCACACCTCAAACCTGATCTACATCCTCACCTGCAACATCTGTGGTGATTTTTACCTGGGGGAAACATCAACTGCCCTCAACCTCTGCATCAATAACCACCGCTTCTCCACCCACAACCTGGACTTCACTGTTGCCGTCCAAACCAAACACCACAATATCCCTTTCTGCTTCCGGGTAGCGATCATCCATCTCTTACCCCAACCAGCCAACACATCAGTTCGCAAAAGATGAGAGAGGGCCTATATATCCACCTGGCCTGAACAAGGCCACCCAGTAACTTCCCCACCTCATCCCACCCCCTCTGCAACTCATGTCTCCAGCCCCAACCAATCTTCTCCCAACCCACCTCGCCCTCCCACTCACAGTTTTCGACAAGCCTGATGATCAAACAGTGTTTTTTTTTTCATTTTACGCACTACTACTTCTTCAATCAAGACCTGGCAACTCTGCAGGCTTCTAACTTCCGGTTCCGTCTTTCTCCTAACTCTGAAGATGCAGCGATAAGAGTCTGCGAAAATTCAAATTTTTCCACTGTCTGGTGTTTCCTTTCTCCTTCTTTGCTTTTTATATATATAATTTAAAATATTTAAGCTGCAGAATTTATATTTGCCATTCATATACTCAGACTTGATATATACAAGTCACAAATATTATTGGATACACTAATCTACGAAAAAATTTTAATTGTACAAAAATTTCAGATTTACCTAATCAACTTCAAGATATCTTATGTTGCAATAATCTTCTGTCTCTCAGATAGATTGTTCTGCAAAGGATACTAACAAAGTAAATGGATTGAGAGAATTCAGTTTTAGTTTCTTTTTCTTCGATAAAAATAAAAGCTAAAGTGTGAAAAACTTGCCTCAGGGCATTTATAAATATGTATAAATTCAATGGGATTTGGACTAATAAAAGTTGCAATTTTTCATGTCTATGGAGAAAAATTCAAGTAAATTCCACACATGAGTACCCACAGTGGATTACCATCAACCTCCCCTCCCCAAAGCCATCTGGAAGTCTAAAAACCCCTTTTTAAAATCTTTTTTTCTTTCAGATTCATATTTAATGCTGCTAAGCATGCCTACAACCCCACAAGTTTACAAATGGATGATAGAATTTGACAATGACATCAATTCATGGTCAGAGGGATGGAAAGATTTTTTGAGCAAGAGATGTCAGACTTTTAACCAAAATACTATTTTCCTGGAGGTTTCCAAACACTTACTCAAGTGTTGGAAAGTTTGCTAAGATGAACATGGATTCTATGATGCAAAATGACAAATCTTCCATGCAAAATCAAGCAACATACATTGTATACACACTGGAATCTTTATTTGTACATTTTAAAGGAGGCCAACATGAAATAACCTAAAAGAGGAAAATGTTAAATCCAGGAACCTAAAATTTGGGTCACTGTTAATCCTAGATACTTGAAAAAGTAACACCACTACCTTGGCTGGATAGGACAATTCTCATACGTGCACACTCAAAACAGTAACACTTAATTGTTACTTTTATACATGTGACAAATGAAATAGCATATAGTGTCTTCCTGGTTGCGTAGCTAACTTTTAATCAAGGGGCGGGTTCAATTCCTAGTGGAGGCACAAGTAGTTCGAATCCCACTTTAAACTGTAGGTCCAGTCCTGATTAGACCTTACCGTGCACAAAGTGGACTTAAAACAAAAACGCAAACAACATAGGATACACTTTACCTCTAACGCCGAATCAAATTTAATGATGAAATTCAGGTCAAATTCTGACAGCTCCTGAATCTTGAGATTATTGTAGACACTTCCAGCGTATGCCAGTTTGGTGAAGCAAGAGGCAAATACTTTGTCATTTTTCCTCATACTTGGAATCAGCTTCTCTTGCACCACCTATGGTAAAGAAGAACAGACATCAGAGCATAAAACTATTTCTTTCCTTCCAACATAAGGTTTTATGAAAGGATTATGACTTCAGACAAAAAGGCATGAATTTCATTCAAAAACAGTCTGGTCAGCCCACATTATTGAGGAAAAGCCAAGGATAAACAAAACTAAAAATAATTCCAGTGCCAGCCCCTTTTTTCTCAGGACCCAGAACATTATCTTTTCATATATGGGATAAGAAAGCTAGGAATCCAACTAAGATAAAGCTACACCTTAAAACATCGAATTTATCAATTAATACAACATTGGATAAAAGTAATTAATTGTTGCACCCAATTGGCCTTCCTAAAGACAGCTCTACCATATTGCTGTAGATTTTAAAATTCAGCTAGAAACAGTGCAAAAATTTATAATGGCATGTTTATTAATTCTGACTTAATTATACATGTTATACAGAAAACACACAAACATTAAAAAGCTTATACTGTACTCATTAAAAAAAAAAGGCAATGGAAATTTACATAAGTGAACTTGAATTACTTTTTGTTTTTTTAGAACTGGATTTGAAAATTTGTGTGCCATGGCAACTGGGCACCCTGTATGTGTCTACCCCTGGAAAAAGGATACAATTATAGAAGAAAAAGTTATAAAACAATAGCCGGACACAGATTTACATAAATGGAAGGCTTCCCTTGTGAAAGAACATTGGAAGAAATTAAATAATGAAGGTGATAAAGGATGTATCAGAAGTGATAGTGGTATCAGTAAGTATTGGTTGGAATTTATTTACCGATACTTGTCCAGCACTTTGGTCTATCATGGATTCGCAAAAATTGTTTGATGCTTTCACAGTCTAATTATCCTAAATTCAAAGTTGCATGCAAAAAACTTAATGATTATGTAACATGTATTTTAATATTCTGCTGTAATTCTCGAATTGTTTAAATCAAAACTATTGGTTAATTTATGCATATAATTGGAGTGTAATACTGACACACTAACATTAATCAATATTTTGAACAACTTTTCATTAAAACAATTTTCAAGTATCAGTATCGGCTCAGCCCTACATTTTCATTTTTACATATTTCTAAGATGGCGATGATTAGGGGCTGGGACTTTATGTCCTTAAAAAAAACTGAAAAATACGTATGTAATTATTTCATAAAAATTGTAAAATATGTCGAAAAAATTAAAAATATGTCAGGAAAATGTAGAAATATTCCCAGTAACGCCAAAAATATGCACAACAGTACTTTCAAATTTTTCATTATAAGGGAAGTCAGTATCTTCCACGGAAGATTGACTAGGGTGGTGGTGGGCTTTGAAATTAAGTCAGAATCCCTTTAACCGATGAATGTAGTGGAAAAAATACTAAAGATATCACGAGTTTCACTGCAATTATCCCAAGTTTCATTTACAATTATGTCAGATTTGCATCTTTGTGGAAACGAAAGCAAAATTGGCAGCTCTCTACAGCTCTGGTAAATCTAGGCAATCAATACACAAACACAACGTTTTTAGGCAAATTTTAAATCTATAAAATCTGAAAACAGGCAACAAAATTTTGGTCAGAACATGTTACACTCAATATTATTTCCGTTTCACAATGGACTTACAATCTTGTCGCAGAAGTTCCTATTCGTGGCATTTTATTCATTCACACTGTTACGTGCTTGGCTCAAACAACAAGTGATCTTGAAACTCCCATACTCGATTGCTGACACAGTAGGCATTATGTTATGTTACCGAATGTTATTTTTACTTTTGACTGATTGTTGTGTGAAGCAAAAAAAGGTAAAGAAATTAGAACCATTGAAACTTGTTTATGCTAATTCTCATGCCCGCAAAACAATGATGGAGAACAATTTTCGTCAACAATGTTTGCATGGCTATCAATTGTCGGCTGGATAAAAAAAAAGTGGGGTATTATTTTCTGCACTAGTAGGTAAGAAAAAATGGCATCTGCTTTTAATATCCTCGTCCATAATTTCCTTATCCTGACATCGATAATATAAACTATCCGCTGCACTAAAGGTAAGAATAAATTATAAAATAACCGATTACGTGCATGATAATTAATTACAAAATTATACAGAAACGTCTTATTATAAGAAAATGGAAGAAATATGTTGTAGAAATGCGAAATTGGTAAAATATGTCAAAATATGCATTATCAAGTTTGTCTATTTTGACTAATTTTCATCAGATACGTAAAGATCTCACACCAGTATTTCATCCGATGCCAAATAAAAAATATGTTATATCAAAGTCCCGGGGCCTAGTGATGATAATCTTTGGGCCTTTTTTTAAGAAAAAATGTTTTTACTATGGGCAATTAATAAAGTGTGATAAGCTGCATGTCCCCCTGCCAGAAACACACAAATTTCATTAAAAAAAGTTGACTCATCAACTGTACTAATTTAACTCTGTTTATGATTGAAACACTTCCAACTTACCTGCATCAAAATGTGCTTGGATTCTTTCACTTGGTCTTTATCTAGCTTTATTTCACGCAACACATCTTTCAGAGGTTCCTCCAATTCTTGATAGGATGCCATTTCATGAGTTTAAGACAGTTCTAAGAACACAGTAGTTATTCAGAAATTCTGTGAGGAAAAAAAGAAGCAATGAAAGCATTAATAGCGTGCCTGTGACAATCTATAATTTAGAGAAGATGCTTTATTGTAAAACATTTTGTTGTAGTGAAATTTTCAAAAACTTGCTGTCCAATAATAAAAACTTTTAATATATCTAAGTATGAAGGTTCCTTTTCTACCTTAGTTTCAAAACTGGATCGGTAATGAGGCAAATGTCATAAGAGCCAAAGCATAAATATTAATTTCAATAAAAAAAATAATAAACAAAGATACATTAGGTGTAATATTATACCATGGGCTACTTCTACAGTAAGTTATCTCAAGGGATTGTGAACCAAAGTAATAAACTACCAGCATTGCCATAGACAGGAAACATTTACGAGAGGTTCACTCATCGCATTGCCAGAAATTTCAGCCCAATGATAAAATTATAATAATAGAAATAATAGCAATGATAATTATTATTAGGCAATAATAATGAAAATCTCATATAAATAAAGTTAATTCCAAATTTATTATTATTGCTGTTATTATCCGATTCAACATGGCGCCTGCCTCTGATCACTGTGGAATTTGCTCCAAAGGAATTTATGGAAAGCAACAGGTATTGGCATGCTGTCTGTGTAATACAAGGTTTCACGTTAAACCATGTTTGAAACTTTCTAAATATGAAGTTGAATTTTTTATGGTGAACGACATATCTACCTATAAATGTACGAAATGTTTACAACAGCGTAGCGATGAAACGCCTGTGACGCCACGACCCGTCCCGGTTAATCGTGTAGCTGCTCGCGATAGTGCCAATGAAAACATGGACATAAATAGAGAAAATAATGAAGAAATGGCAATACATAGTGATAATAGTGATGAAGATGATATTGATCAAGAACATCAACTTGGAGGACAAAAGCCAGGTAATGTAAACTGTTTCAGTTGCTGCCATGTTAAAGACATTATGTCAACATTGATCTTGACAGTGCAGAATTTAAGTGATCAAATTCAATCTCTTAAAGCCGAAGTGATTGTATTGAAAGAACAGAATGAAGTACTAATGAAAACAGAAGAAAAAAAGATTCTACAAAACACTTATGCACACGTAATTCAAACGAATCTTCCGAAAGAAAAACAAAACACAATCGGAATGCCCCGCAGTACTCCTTGTTTACCTTTATCTACAGTAGCTCACAAAACTCACACAGATAGGGGATCTGATAAGTTTCTGGGTCAATCAGTGCATTCGATAGAAAACAACCAGGTTTTAAATGCATCTGGTTCCAAAAACACTCATCAAGCTTCGACCTTGCA
The DNA here is from genome assembly GCF_977018435.1 of Lepisma saccharinum. Classification (NCBI taxonomy): domain Eukaryota; kingdom Metazoa; phylum Arthropoda; class Insecta; order Zygentoma; family Lepismatidae; genus Lepisma; species Lepisma saccharinum. Next base: position 72,460,585 of record NC_139234.1, on the reverse strand, counting down.
AAATGTAAACAAACAGGTGAACGACGTGAAGAAATCAGTGCAAGGTCAGAATCCATCTACTAGGTTAGCAGTGCAACGCAAAGTTTTTCCTCAGAGAGCTCTATTTGTGACTCGACTTCATCCTGAAGTTTCAAATTCTGACCTTCAGCAATATATTGCTGAAACTTCTTCCGTAAAGAAAATGGTATGTACAAGGCTGAAAACTAAATATGATTCTTACTCTTCTTTTCATGTAGCTGTTTCCCAGGATGACTATGATGTACTATTCGATGAAAATATCTGGCCTAAAGGGGTATTAGTAACAAGGTTTTATGGCGAATTGAAAAATGACAATATAGTTGCCAACAAAAACAAAAGTGTATCTGATACAAATAGTAACAGTAAGTCTGGAGAAAACTCAACTTCAAAATACTAAGTTTGTCTTTCCTTAGTAATAATATGATTAAATGTTTTTATCAGAATGTTAGAGGAATTAACACCAAATTTGAAACATTAGTAAGCAATATAAATATTGAAAATTATGACATAATTTTTCTTACAGAAAGTTGGTGTAAACAAGATAGAGATTATTTTATAGATTTAGATCCAATGTACAGGGTGATAAGAAAAGATAGAAACCTGGATTTAAACAAACAGAAATCTGGTGGTGGTGGTTGTCTTTTATTTATTAAAAACAAGGTTCAGTTTGTGATCTTGGAATCACCTTTTACAGAATTGGATGTAATTTGGGTAAAATTAATGTCAAATAATTCTGATCCAACCATAATAGGATTGCATTACTTGCCACCTGATTTAAACTGTGACTTGTTTGCAAACTACTTTGATTGGGTAGTTCAAGAGATGTTAATGAAACACAATAAAATAATTTTAGTTGGAAATTTTAATGCTGGTGGAATTGACTGGGCTACTGGAAATTTGTATTGCTCTAATTATTATGTTAAAAGAAAGGCTGAAAAAATTGTTGAAATCGCAACACTTTCTAATCTAATTCAGCACAATGTATCGTATGACCCTTCACTGCCTTTTAATGTTTTAGATCTTCTACTTACTAACATTTCCACTTGTAACATTAGTTTTAATGAACATCCTTTATCTAAAATTGATAAGTTTCATCCACCGTTTTCATTTTATTTTGAATTGGATAGGTCTAAAAAAGACAATATAGATACAAGGGAAAATAATATTTATAGATGTCTTAATTTCGCCAGAGGTGATTATGTGAATATTTATAATGAATTGTTGCATTTACCATATATGGTTGAAATATCTAATGATGTACAACAATCTGTTATGGAACTGACTAGAAATGTGTATGCAATATTAAAAAACAATATTCCTTCAAAAGTTAAAAGAACAAACAATCAACTGCCTTGGATGACAAGGAAACTAAAGAGAATGATCAATAAAAAGAGAAGGTATCATGATAAATTTAAACTTACAAATAAGTGTGTATATTACACTACTTATTCCCAATTAAGGAAAGATGTTAAAAAGGAATATTCTAATGTAAAGGAGCAATACTACTCCTTAGAAAACAATGTTAATGGTGACAAGAATGCTTTTTGGTTTCACTTTAATAGAAAGAAGAGAGAAAATACTATCACTGAAATTATTTATGATAATGATGTACTGTTCAATGAATATGATATTGCTAATGCTTTTAGTGAGCTTTTTCACAAATCTTTCTCAAAAAGAAGTCATGTAAATTTTAAAAATATTATTCTTCATTCATCAACTTAATTGATGTACCTGTTATATTGGAAAAGGATGTAAGTGATACAATTAACAAACTAAAAGGCAGGTCTTCAATAGGTCCTGATGGCATACCTAATTTTATTTTGAAAGCAAACAAAGATGTTTTTGTACCATTGTTAACTAAAATTTACAACATGTCACTTACTTCTGGAATATTTCCAGATATCTGGAAAAATGTGTTTATTGTACCTGTAACTAAAAACAAAGATGGGAAAGCCAATGATCTTAATAATTATAGACCAATTACTATATTAAATTCCATGGCAAAGGTTTTTGAACACATAATTGCTGACTATTTGTCTTTTTCTTTTAAACAATATATTGATGGAAATCAGCATGGATTTTTTAGAAAAAGGTCTACTATCACAAATTTATTGGTTTTAATAGACTCTCTTAAATCTAACATTAGGAAGCAATCCCAGACCGATATTTTATTTATTGACTTGGCTAAAGCCTTTGATAGTGTCAGCCATCAGTTATTAATTTACAAACTCGACCAAATGGGATTATCACCACGATTTCTTAAATGGTTTTCCAACTTTTTAGTAAATAGAAGTTTCTCTGTTAAGATTGGTGAAACAAATTCTTCTAAACAAGAAATACTTTGTGGAGTACCTCAAGAGTCGCCACTCGGCCCAATTCTGTTCGCTGTTTTTATCAATGATGTTACATTATGTTTTAAATCTAGCACATGTTTACTATATGCAGATGATATAAAAAATTTTAAGAGTATTTTAACAAATAATGATGTCGCTCAACTTCAGGCTGATCTCGATAGAATGACATATTGGTGCAAGATTAATGAAATGGAAATTAACTTGAAAAAGTGTAAAGTTTTAAGATGTACTAAGAAAGTTCATTATATAGTCTCCAACTATTTTATTTATGAAAATAAAATCCAAGTGTGCGACAGTCATAAAGACTTAGGAATAGTAATAGACTCCTCTCTCATATTTGATGAGCACATTTCAGAAATTTGCAAAAGAGCAAAGAGAATGCTTGGTTATATATTTTTCTCATGGAAAGTTTTTAAAAAGGAAGATACCTTAATATTCCTGTATAAAATGATAGTTCGTCCTATTCTTGAATATGCAAATGAATTATGGTTTCTGACTGCAACCAGTCACCTTCAAAAACTTGAATCAGTTCAAAAACTTTTTATCAGGTTATTATGCACAAAGTTTAAAAAAAATTACTATGACCAACATTACTCTGAATGGTTATCACAGTTGAATATGTTTTCCTTAGAAGAAAGAAGAAAAATGAAAAGGTTAAATTTTGTAGAGAAGATATTAAATTTCCAAGTTGACAGTGAATACTTTTTGAAAAATATAGCTTATAAAATTCCCAGATATTCACATAGGTATATCTCAATTCTCACATGCCTAAACAAGGCAAGAGGTTTAGTAGCTGATCTTGTTGAAACCTACAATTTGAATTTATGTTGATGTATAAAATTGTAGGATCTACTGTTTTATTTTATAATTATGTATTCAATTTTTTAATTTTGTATAACACAGTGGTTGTTTAATCGTTATCATCACTTCAATAAATATGATCATTATTATTATTAGAACAATACACAGTTAATTGCACAATATTATATAACAATAAACAATTATTAGTATCAGAGATATAATAGATCTCATTGAAAACTGTAACTTGAAGTGTAAATGTGCTAACTTGTTATGTTATTCTGCAGCTTATGTATTTTATTCGTGTAACTTTGTACTTTTGTATTTGACTTAGTGCTGTATTAGGTTTCATACTGTGCTCAACACTTAAAATAAACTATTATTATTATATTGTTGAAGAGACTTTTATTCAATTCACCAGGCAAGTGAATATGAAGAAAAACTGTATTTCAGTGTCTTTTTACATTTCAAACAGTTAGTGTACTGAAATGCACAGTTATTATATTTTGTTATTAAATTTTAGATATCTTCAAGAAAAAGCATTATAATGAGAGGAAAATTTCAGTCATAATGTTTGTGTTGTTTCAACTCTCACATAAATCTTAATTTTTGGAATCCTGAAAACTGTGGAATCATCTATTTGGATTAAATGGTACAAAAAAAAGAAAAAAACTGGTTCTTTTATTGTACACTCAATTTTTTCGATCTAAAGCAGTATTTCTTTGGTTATTATGTTCAAATACTAACTAATTACTGTTACTAACAATAAAAACAACAAACTCTCTGCTATTTTGTAACTTATAATAAACGATGCGAATTCCAAGGGTTTAATCAACCCTCCCAACACTATACTTACTAAACAGCCACTATGTACTGTACAAATATATGCTTCATGGGACAGCATATATGTTGAATGTATATACTACATCGACCGCTCAGTGGAGGGTAGCGAACGTAACATGCTAAGAATGTCCTAGGTTTGAATTACTGTCAAGGGGGATTTGAACAGTGAATTTAAAAGTCGGAAAGGGAATTTTGGGACAATCAAATGGAGATTTTCAATCGGAACCAGGAACAACAAGTTTTTTCCTGTAGCAAAGTAAAGAGTGGATGATATACTGTACATACTGCAAGTACGTTCCTTCAATAATTCAAATCTATATGTACCTTGTAACCATGGGGTCTTAGGGTTGATCTTCCTGTAGACTGTAACTCTTCATATCCCCTTGAGAAAGTGGAAAAGTGTTTCATTGTTTATGAAACATTTGCTGTTTTTTAGTTTGCGGAGATCTGTTGCATGGAAGTAATTTTAAGTTTTTGTTTGGTTAGATATATTAGGTTTAATACTGTTAGAATTAACAGAACAAGAATTTTATTTTCCTAAACAGTATACAAGATATGGTTACATAGAAAGATTATTATTGTTATGTATATGGATGGATAAAAAAAAAATAGTCAAACTACTTTCGGAGGTATGAGCTTATGCCCTGGTACCTGAAAATTAACCCAGGGCATCAGTTCCGCAATTTTTTTACGGATTCCCCCACTTTTCTTTGATTCATCCTTTATTTTCCATTTTTTATTACAATAATTCACTGTGACATTGGCATGAATGCCCCAGTGTGAAGAACCAAATTTGTTCGGTTTTCCTGAACAAAGTTGGTTTTTACATCATTTTACAAGGCAAGAAGATTAAGAAAAAGGTTAGTAATAGTAGGAAGTAAATATGTGTTAATGTTTAACATTAATATTATTTATGAACACAGATACGAAATTACATAAGTGTGTAATTGGGTGGGTAATGTTTTGTTAGGATAAGTTTTATTGTGTGTTGTGTGCATTAGTGTTGATGAATGAGATGAGGGATAGACATTACCACGATTCTATGAATGTTAAGCAGGGTCTATCGTCTAGTATGTTATGTTTGAGATAGTGAGAGTATTATTGGCTTTCAGATGTAAGTATTAATACTAAGAAGGGATATGAAAGAACGAGTGGTGCTTGATGCAAGGAGACTTGCGGGAGACCAGCAAGAGTTGGTCGGACTGGGATGAACATCGGTATGATGGTTGGTACCCGGGTCATCATCAGGAAGGAAGGAAAGAAGTAGGGAGGGATTTCCTGGGAAGTATCAGGTACTTTAGTATGTTCGGTAGTGGAAATATGGAGAATTGTCAAGAATCAGTGAGAGAAATTTTGCAGAGTGTTTAGTAACGAGAATAAAGAAGGGGCTGTAAGATTACAGTTTAAGAAAGAAACGAAAAATAAAAATCTGGGTTAAATTTGGTTGGTTCCTGGGTCGAGTCCTTGCAGTGTTATTCTTTGCCTTTCTCCGGGGAGGCATAATCTTTTTTTTGTTTCTGCCGTATTACTGTATTGTGTGTTAGTGTCTCCTTCTTGATGTTCCTGTGATAGGTTCTGCTTCATTATCCTCTTGGTGATCTTAGTCTGAAAGAGGGATGTCCTGTTGTTGTTGTTGTTGAGTTTGTCGAAGGTGGATTCTTTGTGATCTTCTGGGGGGTATATTACATTACAGGGGTTGAATGGGGAGGTGAGTGATGCCGGATTTGAAGAGGGAAAGTTCCTCTTTCGACACCAGGTTTGTTAAGTCGTTTAGTAATGTAAAGTGCTCGGAATTTCTTATTAACTGGTACGTGTTGAAGTTTGGTAGCTTTTGTCTTAAATCTTCGATTTGTTTGTTCGATGTGTGGCAAAAGAAGGCTTTATGTCCTGGTGTGTCCATCCCGGTTTTAGATTTCAGGCATTTATAAGTCTGTCTGAAGTTGTGCTTATTTAGCTGTGAAGTCTCCTTCCTTGCGTAGCTTGTGTCCATTCCTGTTGCCAGATGCTAAACAAGTGGTGGGGAATTTCTGTTACCGTGGCACGGCGTATTCCAATTAGATTATAGATTTAGTTCTCTTGTCCATTTCTAAAGTAATATTTTGATGCTCTAGTTTTAATGACGATTTCAATAGGCTGTAGGCCCGCAATTATCAGAAGAGCCAGGGTTGAGGTTGTTCTTGTTGCGAAGATCTCAATCTGTTTTTAATGTACTGTTTACTGGTTTCCATGGCCCACAGGGGCGAGCCATTGCAAATAACAGCATTATATATGGTAATGAGATATGTTTTTATGTGTGATAGTGGAAGGTTGTAGTTTGAGGAACTCAGTGTGGCTAGACTGTTTATAGTTGTTTCAGCCTGGGTTGTTGCCAGGGCTAGGTGTCTGTTAAAAAACATCTTCTCTTGAAGAGTAATACCAAGGTATTTAGCTTCTTTTACTCTTTTTAAGTTTCTTCCTCCGAGTTTGATTTGAGGGTTTCTTCGTAACTTCCCGTTAAGGATAAGCTATTTTGAGTTTAGCATGATCACACCAATCGGATAGCATATTCATTGCAGTAGATGCTTTATCTTCGATTTCCCTTCTTGAGTTACCGGAAGTGAGCATGATAATGTTATCCACATAAGCTATAATCTGGTCTAGTCTGGATGGTCTTGTAGTTTCATAAGCGCAGGCTCCAAGTTAGTATTCCAAAGCTCGGGTCCTAGAATGGAACCCTGAGGACAACCTTTTGACGTAATCTTACTAATTTGTAGATCCGGATATTTGATGCTAACTTTTCTGTAGGAAGAGTGTACCTGGGCAGTTCATGTTTTTGAGTGTTTGAAAGAGACTGAGCCACCACAAGTTGTCAAATGCCCCAGCGATGTCCACCATAATTCCCACCATGTACTTGTTTGGAATGTGTTGTGTTGTAGATGATAGCAGGCATAATGCATCGTCAGTGAACCTAAATTGTATCCCTGATATGGGCAGGCGAAATTCTTTGAGTTTTTTTTGGGATAAGTTTCTCGAAGTTTTTTCCCAAAATGTTGAGAAGGCATATTGGTCTGTATGAATTGACCCTGGTTTCATCTTTATTTGGATGTTTCTTGATGATTATTAAGTTTGCTTCTTTCCAGGTTTCTGGGAATGTCTTCTGGATAAGGCACTCATTAAATAGTTGAGTAATGTAAAGCGTAAGTACTGGGGTGATTTCTGGTATTATTTCCACAGGAATTCCGTCTGGTCCCGGGGACTTCTTCCTTTTCATGCTGCTTATTTCATTTTCTACTTCCTGGGAAGTGAAAGGTAATATCGGTGATTTTGGATATGGCTGGTGATAAATTTTTCTTGTATCCTTATTTTCATTGCTGTCGTTTTCAGGTTTGCCGTCTGGTATGAGATTCTTCATTAGGAAGTTGATTTCTTCCAAGTCCTTTGTCATATTTGTGTTGTTCTTGTCATTAACATACTGGTAATGTGCTAATTGCTCACAATCGAATATCAACTAAAGGTTAAAAGATTAAAAATCAGTAACTTACATTTGTGAGTGTGAGATTTGTGGAACTACATTTCAAAGGTTATACTACCTCCTTCTTCAGGTTGAACCGATGTTTTCAGACACCTGACATGGTGACTCGTCGAGAAAGTGTTGGTTGAGGATTTAGGTCAAAAGGTATAGGAAAAGACACTTACTAAAAAGATGATGTAAAATACACATTCTAAAACCGTGCAATACTTTGATTTGATTTAGTTTATTTTACTTCGCGTTTTGTGCCTCTTGGCTAATTTGCGAAGATGGGGATGAGTGATGAAATGATGAAATTGATGAATGGACATTCACAAACAACCAAGCCCGACCGGGATTCGAACCCTGGACCCTTTGCATCGCAGCACGATGTGCTAACCACTCGGCCACAGGGTCGGGCCCGTGCAATACTCTATTAAAACAAAATAACGTTGTCATTAATTAAGGTGGACATGGTTTGCATTTTTTTATTTTGCCGGTAGTGATTTTATACGGGGTGAACCATTTATTTCCAGACTTTTTCGATGAAGATATTCCATTGTTGTGTTTTATAATTTAGTAGCTCGGTTTCGTATTGCCTTTTTTTTTTTTGGCACGGTAAATCTGGAGGTTGGCAGTTCTGTATTGTGCGATGATGGCATAATCTATAAACGGGAGTAAAATATTTTCGGTTAGAAATCACTTATTTACAAGTTACGATTATTCAGAATTTCTGGAAATTCAAGAACATAATATATTTTGGAAAGTGCCATTCGTTTAAGATGTAAATGCGAACCTAATTTCCTGAAATAACAGACGTGATACATACACCTTATCTGGCTGATTTTCGACTTGTAAGTTGCGCTCTGAAATGAATTCCTCCATGGCTACGGGTTCAGGGCACGTTGTGCGAGTGTTTTGTCAATTTATGCAGTGTTGCAACCTCGTTCACCGGAAAATACCTACTTTCGTGCCCGGATTTGAAATTATGCTAATACCTCGCAAACCATTGATGTTAGCCCCACAAAACATTGACGTTAGCCCCAAAAACCATTCACGTTAGCCCCAAAAACCATTTTCCGTAAGGTTAGGTTAGGTTAGGCAAGCATAGTTAACAAAAAAAATGAAAAAATAAAAATACTCAGACATCATGTTCTAGTGAAAACACAGTGAGTTTGAAACACTGACTATGGGGGTTACGTTATCTTAACACATGCAACATTGTGCTCTCGTGCAGAAGCAAATGGCGGCAGCAGAAACAGCATGTCGGACAGAGATTTTCGCAGAAAACAACATGAATTCGCATTAAAATGGATCAAAACTACATTCACGAACTTCCACAATGCTACCGAAAATGATTTCCGTTAGTACTTTTTCCTGTAAATTTGAAGAAATCCGTCACCCCTATACTATAATGTTACCCAATTTTAAACTATTGTAACCTATACGTGACCCTACTTAACCTAACCTTACCGGAAATGGTTCGTGGGGCTATGCGCCAATGGTTTGAGGGACTACGGAGGTATTTTTTGGTGGATTGGGGTGGAAACACTGCATGCCGACTACGGTAGTGAAACTGTGACCGCCATTTAGCGTGTTAGTGAAGGGAAAAAGAAACGAACAAAACTTACTTAATACGTCGAAAATATAGATTATTTTCGTGAAAAAACGAAATGGCACCCTCAAGAATCCTTAGGAATGCAGAATTCGAATTTCGGGGATACTTAACATTTCATCAAAATCTTAAGTAATCGCTAAAACTCCGCAGTATGTGTTAACAGACATACATCGAAATCGAACCATGTAAAAATTGCATTCGTAGCATGATGAAATCGCAATAAAACAAAAGGAACTTGGGCCAGATTTATTACTGTGCTTATTATTATTACTACATGCGATACATTCTGTTAATGTGCAAGAAACCCTTATATTTCGTTGGGTGTTTACTTCACCAGCCCCGAAATATATTTTTAGATACGTGCCTGTTGTAATTAAAACATAGCCATCCACAGTTGGAGTGTTCTTATAATAAATTACAGCGGTCCTTGCACTTGAATTTTCCGCATGTCTTCTCCTGCCTTTCAATGAGCCAACGCAACTGTAGTCATACGTCACACTATTGGACATTTCACATTTCCACTATATTTTACTTACAATTTTAAAAATTATTCTGAGAGTTCTCACCTTTAATTTAAGGTAAATACGAGACTTCCGGAATTGCGAGGCGAGCAGCAGGGCGCTCAAAACGCTGGGCTGATTTGTCGTCTGCTGCTCTTCGAGCTTCTTTCGACAACGCTGGTCTAGTGAACGTCACTTCCGGCGCTGTTGCCATATCAACGGTATACCTGGCAATATACAACGCGCTGTCCGTACTTTCCCCTTGCAGTTAGTATTGGAAACGGACCGCAAGGGATACCTTTTGTTCTTAGAGACAGGGTTTTTCAACGAAAATGGTAATATGAATCTTACACCATTGTAAAGATTAGATTCAGAAGAATACGTACATAAAATACAGGTTGCTTACAGGCAAGGGCGCCGACTTTCCAAAATTTCTGTGGATGCATATCAATGGCGGATAGATCTGTAATTATCAAGTATTGTATACTTTAAACAACTTACATGCACAATGATTGCAAGAGGCAATGACATTATCAACACGTTACTAAAAGAAAATACCACATTCATACAAATTAAAATGAAGAAATCTGCATAAATTCAAATAATTTTAATTGTATTGCAAGGATTTTGTTGTGAACAGAAACTACAAAATGACTAACTTTATGTACCAAATAATAATAATAATAATAATCATGACATGTTAACTTTCAATATAAAACACATTCCTTCTTATGTCATTTGCACTTATGAATTTGTTTGCAATTTTGGTAATGTCAATATTTTTAGTCATTTCTTTATGAACATGCAAAATTGCCAAATCATTCAATCTTTTTAGGGTCATTGTTGATCGCAAAAACGTTTTCAATCGTCTAAGTGCTGAAAATGACCGCTCAGAGGTACAAGAAGTAACAGGTATAGTTAAAATCACCCGTACAAACTTCACAAATTCTGTGAGCATTTCACGCATGGGACCACTGTTTTCTCTACTTGAAATATTTGTAATGTCTGACAAGTTGGCCACTTTTTCTTTGTTCGTTCTGCACACATCTAGAAACATGTCCCTGTCCAATGTTAGCTTGTCTTTATCAACGTCCGTCCCATCTCAATGTTTTAATTGCTTATTATTTTTTGATAATGGCAAGTGAGAAATATTTATTTTATTTTGTTTTTATCAAACTAAAAATCTTGTGGGTGCGGCGCACCCATAAGATTATTTATGTGGGTGCTCGAGCCCGGAGCACCCACGTAGTCGGCGCGCATGCTTACAGGTGACAGAAAATATGGAAGAACAAAAGCAGGCACTTTCCATGAAAGTGACCGGCAACTTACGATTTCTTCGGTTTTCGCTATACAGGGTTGTTGACGGGTAAATGAACGTAAGTCGCATGGTTCTATGTCTGTGGTCAGATAAGTCTTATTGCTATGCGTATGATTACGATCATTGTGCACATTAGGCATATTTCGTGCCTTTGCACTAATGTGTATTCAAAAACTACAATGCATTTTCTCGATCGGAAGAATACATATATGTGTAGTACATAGTCATAGACGTCGAAAGAAATTCTTGTAGGGGTAGTCAAGCCATTGACATATTTTAATAGTAGTAGTAGTAACTATGGTAGTAATATTGGGAGTGTCTAAAGTGATTTCAGTCAATAGCCGGAACAGCAACCACAAATGAATAGGGACGAATACTGCTACTACTATCAACAACAATAATAAATGCATATGAAGATAACAATGGTATATTATTATTATTATTATTGATTGGTTGATTTGGTGTTTTAAGTCCAGTTTATGCACAGTAAGGCTAATCGGGACTGGACCTACACTTTAAATTGTAATCCGAACCACTATGTGCCTCCACCGTATTATAATTATTATTATTGCATCCAAAGTAAATGTGTAAACTCAAGGTGTATGTATCACGTCTGTTATTTCAGGAAATTAGATTAGCATTTACATCTTAAACGAATGGCACTTTCCAAAATATATTATGTTCCTGAATTTCCAGAAATTCTGAATAATCGTAACTCGTAAATAAGCGATTTCTAACCGAAAATATTTTACTCCCATTTATAGATTATGAGGAATTGAGATAAATAAAATCACGTTGAAACAATTACGTTATTTTATCACAGGAACACAACACAACTGACAATGGCAAACTGACAGCAATACGAAAGAAATCTCTCCCCTAGAAGCTTATCTTCCCGCTTATTGGAAATTCACCCCTTTTCCGAGTTATGCATATCGCTGTGTGCATTAAGGACTATTGAACGAAAGATTGAACATGTGATAAATGCAGTGGCGTAAATAACACCCCCGGGGGGGCAGTAAGAATGATAAACTAAGAAAGACCGATGGTTCACAAAAGGTTCACTTTCGGCGTTAAAATATATTTTCAACCGAACATATTATATTTTACGCCCCTAACTGCAAACAGAAAATGTTAATCACAAGTAGAAAGTGGATTACCAGATTAGAAAAACAAAACTTCATTAGCTGAATGGTTTATGTAGCAGAAGGGTAGACGACAGGCAAGAGAACACGCTGGCAACGCTAATTTTCACCCTACTTACAATTTTTACCAAACAGAAAAGAGATGTTAAAAAAAATCTTCCTCGACGAAATGATTTTCCAAGCTAAAATTAATCAAAAATTACTTGAGAAGCACAATGTCAGGAGTGAGAGCGATCGAGCAAACAAGAATTTGTTTCCATGAAAAAATACAGAGGACTGCTAATGATCATTTGACAATATCGTAATTTTTGTAATAACAGTCTGTTTTCATATATAATTATAATATATTTTTTTACAGTTTCTCTGTTGTCTTAACCTTTCGTATCAGTTTTTACATTGATTCTAGTGTTGCCCACGAGACGAGACTTTGGCCTGTCTCCTCTCGTGGAAATGCTGTGAAATGCTGTTTCGTCTCGAAAATATTCGTTTGTCAAAGGGACACATGATCAATCTCGTCTCGTCTCGAATTTTTAAAAGCCTGTCCCGTCTCGTCCCGTGGGCAACACTAATTTGATTCAACTTACATGTATGCATTTTCATGTTTTTATATACCTAATATAAATGTGGGCGTGAATTAATATTTTAGAAAATAAATATATTTGTATATTTTTAAACGAGTATGTGCACACAACTTTCTACGAACGTTGACTCCTGTTCTTCTGCTCAGAAAATTTTGTTATTACTTTTTCGTTGAAGCCCTCTATGTTTGAAATGTATTCTTTTTCTATTGTAAGCAAGTGCCAAGGCATTTGGTCTGTCTTGTCCCATTGCATTTCTTAAGCAGGTTTTAATACGCTCCAATGTGCTGAAACATTGTTCAGATTCAGCTGTTGCCACTGGAGTTATTAAAACTATGTTTGTCATTTTTACTGTTTCTGAAAAGGTACCCTCTAAATAATTTTAAATAAAAAATGAATGCAATTTACTGATAGAGTTTATATTTTTCAACTCTTCACTACAATAAAGAACACGAAGTTCCCTCTTTAGTTTTCCCTCTTCTATGAAGGGATAACAAATCTGGGAAGATGCCTCTGTTTAAAGATTGTTCTCCTTCATTATGTCCTCGTAGAGCAAGTTCATGTCGACCACAGAATTTTAAGCAATCGATAATACTATTTAATATATGCCTATTTTTCCGGAAAAATTCATTGTGTCTTTCATCAATTTGTGTTAGAACATCAACCCTGCCAAACTCACTCAAACATAGCGAATGAAAGCCACCACAACACTACAGTACAACACGCGAGATCGAACGCGACGCGAAGAAACTAGCCCCGAATCAGCACTGAAATCCATTGGACTCTCCCCTTCTCTCTCTGCTAGCATGTGACCTTCACTGTAGCATAGGTGGGTGTAGGCCACGTCTTTCTTTGCGACGTGCCCCGGAGATCGATAATTGACATCAATGCCGCTATAGCCTGACAAGTTAAGTCCCGATATGCGCAGATCGCTGCGGAGCACTTCGTATTACGTCATCCTCCCCACCACTCTTCTACTCACTGGTCTGGCGTTGAGAGTACCAGTGGTGCCAACTCAGCAAAATTAAGCTAAAACAAATATGACAAACGATTTTCACTGTTTAGGGTGACAGTGCATGCAGGCTCCTATTATATCAGTGGTTCATTTTATTTAATCCGGCCTTTGAAAATGTGTGCGGTGCGCCGATCGTAAACTGTAGTATTACGCACGTGCGTTAAGGTTTATAACGAAGAGAAACTACAGGGCGAATGACTTCATGTTCTGAATGCGACATCGAGCAGTGTCCAGTTTTTTTTTTTTTTTTTTTTTTTTTACCGAGTGGGGTGGTGGTTCGTTTGTTTATCGTACAACAATCACCACGAGAAGGCAATCTGATAACACGCTTGCCTGTGTTCTTTTCTAAAGCATTGAAATGCTCATGCTCTTTACTCCTGGCTGCAAGATTCTTACTTTGAAAGATATAGATGGACTTATGGACGAGCGTGTAGATGAACTGATAATTAGACTTGGTGAAGCCGATTCAGACACGGACACAGATTCATCGGTAGACACAGACTCGGATGAGTGGGAGAGTGAAACTGAAAAAGGAGAACTGGAAAACATTTAGAAGGTGAGCTCAGTTCTATCGTTTACATATTTTTCATTTTTCTATCGTTTTATTTCATACATTTCTTATGCTGGTAAGAAATATCCCTAATATAACTTAATTCATTTAAGGTTTAAAGGGAAAATATCAAAATGTATTTAGAATTTAGCGTAATCAATAGGTAGCGTAGGTGACGGGATACTAATTCATGCCTTTCACATTCAAATTTCGTTGAAAATTCTCAGAGGATTCAGCTCCCTCCAGTTTGCAACACTGCAAATGAACGTCGCCGCAGACAATGGAGTGGGGAAATGTGATGTGAGGTGCGCAAACAATGGATTGTAGCGTCTTGTTTTAAACTTGTCAAGTTATAGGAGCGCTGTCGTATCAATTGCAGCAGACGACGAATTTACGTGGATAAAAATCGCCTTTTAAAAGACTGTGTGATAGTTATGCGTTATGGTGATTGATAATTACGTCAATACGTCCGTTTTTCTTTAGGGGCTAAGCACCGGAAGCCCCAAGGGACGAGACGCCACTGCAATCACAGCCACTGCAATCACATCTCAGTAACGGGTGGGTCTAAACTTACAAGTGGTGATAAAAAAAATACACTCTTAGTTTACTAGGCCACGTATTAATAACAAAAATGTTATGACACGAAGCGTACAAATTACTTAAATTACTTCCTTGAGTCATCAGCTATCCAACAAGGTACAAATGTTTGTGTACAAGAAATAACACTTGATTAATTTTCATGGAATGGAATCAATGAACATTACAATTAAAGAACATTACACGTCTTGCTCAAAGTGGGCACCTCCGTTACGAATGCAGGCACGGAGGTTTTTACGGACATTTTGTCTCGTAACTCGTGATGTGATGGTGTCCTTGATGTGTTGACCAGCTGTTAAGATCCTCTCAATGAGCTCTTCTAGCGAGTTTTCCGGTGTCTTGTAAACTAAGTCTTTCACGTGGCTCCAAATGTAAATGTCGCAAGGCGTCAAATCGATCGGGGGATCGAGCTGGGCAGCCATCATGCTGGTAAATCATGTCACGTGTTGTAGCTAGAGGCACATCCTCCAACAACATTGCCATCCCGTTCCTCAAAAAATGTTCATAAGTGATGCCATTTAAGATTTGGGGCAGGAAAAATGGCTGGATCAAATGGTTCATGACGCTCTGCCTGGGCGTGCGACAATGGCTGGATAAAAAATACCCAAAGAAATGGATTGGCCGAGGAGGCCCGATTCCCTGGCCGGCTCGGTCCACCGATTTGTGCCTTGCGACTTCTTAATTTGTGCCCACACGAAAGACTTAGTTTACAACACACCGGTAAACTCGCAAGAAGAGCTCAGGGAGAGGATCTTAACAGCTGGCCAACACATCAAGGACACCATCACATCACGAGTTACGAGTCAAAATGTCCGTAAAAACCTCCGTGCCTGCATTCGTAACGGAGGTGCCCACTTTGAGCAAGACGTGTAATGTTCTTTAATTGTAATGTTCATTGATTCCATTCCATGCAAATGAATACAAATGTGAATGTTAGCAACATTTGTACAGTACCTTGTTGGATAGCTGATGACTCACGGAAGTAATTTAAGTATTAATTTGTACGCTTCGTGTCATACCATTTTTGTTATTAATACGTGGCCTAGTGAACTAAGAGTGTATTTTTTTATCATCACTTATAAGTTTAGACTCACCCGCCGTTACTTACATGTGATAGTTATTTGGGAGAAAACTTTTTTTTTTTTTCAACGAACCACTTGTTTGTTAGCTATCAGAAAACGCTGAAATATGTGCCATATAATGAACAGTTTTGTCTCAATTCATCTTTTTATGTGGAAAATTGTCATTTTTAAAAAAAAAACAATAGAATTCGATTATATCGAAAACTACTAATTTTCGGACGGGCTATCATTTGGTCAAATTTATTGCAAATTGCCTCTACTCTAACCCCTTTCAGAGAATACATCTAATTACAAGTCACCCTGTGTATATATATATATTAAAGAAATTTTGAATACATACACAAGTGTTAACATGTTGCATATATATTTTCTTATTTGTTTTAGATGAAAGTTATACATATCATATGTACAAAAATAATTATATTCGTCAAGCATTTTCTGTCTTTCAAAAATACAGTTTGTGTGTTTGTTTTTAATTATTAGCTAATGTGAAATTGAACGTGTTGAAAAAAATATTTCAAATCGTTTGTCCAACACAAATGCTTTAGCACAGACTTCTCCTCTTTTTGCGTGATTTACGAGGATAATAACGTCTTTGATACTACTACTATAGAGTAACCACAAAAAAAAGAAACTTCAGCGAAAAGTCTCTGGGTATCTTCCCCTGCTTCTGTTCAACTCTTCCCCTCCCCTCCACTCGCGACTACGGTGCACAGGAGTCACGGGTATGCCCAGGCTTTCTTGCTTGCGGTTCCAGTACTGCTGATGCTAGTACTACTATACTACTACTACTAACAATAATAATAATAGTAGTAATGATATTATTATTGTTATTATTATTGGCACGATTATCCTCATACTTGCTCTTCCCCCAGAAAAAAAACGTAGTTGCGCCTCTGCTAAAACATGCATGCATGTTTTATTTCATGCTTTCTTTATTTTCAACATGGCATCCCACAAAATTTATTCCGCACCCCTTCAGCACACCCAGCGCAACTACAAGGGGCAGAGGGACATTGCCTATTCCCCATCTTGGACGGAAATCAATTCTAAGGGGGCAAACATAGAAGTAATAGAAAGCAAGACTAGTAGCGTGCGCAGGATTTTATCAAGGAGGGGTTATTTCTAAAACTTTCTCCAAATTCACATTACCATTGTTTTATCATATTATAATAAATTAATAATACTCAAAATTAATTAACTCTTATAATTAATTAATTAGTTTAATTACTACTAATAATACTACTAATGCAGCTACTGTTACTACTTATATCACTATCACTTTTAAGTAGTAGAGATCTACATAAATATATTTATGAAAGCAGTAGAACAAAATTACTTTCTAGTTATTCGATTTTTAACAAATTCTAGGGGCACTTTTTGTTTCTTTGTTACGAAATAATTGTCTAGTCAACTGTCATTTGTATGATAGGTGAGACATTTTATGTGTGAAGAAAATCCACAAAAACAAGCAAATATATTAAAATAAATTGAAATAATCAAAGTAGCCTATCGAACTCATCAAAGAAGCCGAGGTGGTCTATTAGGTAGGGCGTCTGACAACCATGCGGGAGATCCGGGTTCCATTCCCGGAATTGGTTAGAATTTTTCAGTCGTTGTTCCCGCATAAAGTGACTCCAGGGCTCACCCAGCCTCATATCAATGCGTACCTGAAAGCAACCGTGGGGGGTAAAGGTAAAGGCTGCCGGAGCTGATCATATCACCTCCAAAATGGCCGAGATCGAAAATCTGTGGGGCCTCACCTCTACATGCACTTTCATGGCACGGTGCTATTTGCACGGGGAAGTTAACATTACCTTTACATATGGAACTCACCCAGGATGATGATGAGGCCCGATGTAGAATCCATGTTGCTAAATTCCACTAAGTCTATTCTTGCGTTCAAAAGTAAATTTAAAGACATTCCAACACATTTATCACTTCTAGGCAATTCACAAAGCACTTCTTTCTTCAACATTATTTAGTGATGTGGATGTAGATACGGCATAACTTGAAAATTCACAAGGGGATGCGAAATCAGTACCGGGAAGAACGTTCGCAATAGCGTGGACACACTGCGACGAAGCAAGGCATTTTCACAATTCTCGCGAGAGTCACTGCATGACTTTTTGCAAAAGAAAATTGCAAAATTGAACTTTGCGGTCGCTTAGATTGTTTAGACATATCGACGGATCCAAAATGACGCTGTAAAGGTTTATGAGAAACGCGCCAATACCACCCGCAAAATCTACCATGCATATGCAGGATAATTCACATCTGGATTGTCTCTCTGTTCTTAGCAACAAAACATTTTACAATAGTTAAGCTTATTGTAATTCGAATTCAGAAGTGCAAACGTGCTGCAGTAAACAATGGGAAGGCGGACTGGTGACTGTGTATTCTTGTCGGCCTAGAGCCGGCCCCCGTGGTGGAGTGGTTAGCTCATCGCGCTACAACGCCAGGGATCCCGGGTTTGAATCCTCTCCTGGGCATGGATGTTTGTGAGTGTTCATTCATCAGTTTCATCATATCATCACTCATCCCCATCTTCGCAAATTAGCCAAAAGTGGCACATAAAGCGAAGTAAAATAAAGCAAATCAATCTTGTCGGGCTACCCTCAGTCTGCATTAGCCGCTTAAAACGAACGAAGAAGAACTGAGATACAAAAATAACTATTTTTCTCTTTTAAATCATACTTGCCCTCATATTTTATTTTCAATAATTAATTCGTGTTTATTTTCAAGGCATTCACTATTAAAGACTCGTAAGTTTGGAATGCTGTGCTTTTCTCCGTGCTGCATGGGAATAATATTTGAAATCATTATTATTAGTAGTAATAGTAGTAGTAGTAATAGTAGTAGTAGTGGTAATTGTAGTAGTAGTAATAGTAGTATTGTCACAGATCTTTGTGATCAATTAGCATTTTTTAAATTTTCTTTCACAGCATTTTTCATATTTCACAAGCTCAAGGGGGGGGGGAGTTAAACCCTGTACAGGGAGCGACGAAAAATGCTGCAAGGGGTCGGTGAAAGTGAACGGTACGGAACAGTGGCTCAGGCATAGGCCGAGCGTGCAGTGCAGTGTTCTGAAGGTAGTGATAATGAACAATCACAAATGTTAGAAAAGGGACATATTGCCTTTTATACATGTAATTTTTTCTAAATATTTATGTTTAAAAATGTATGTTTAAGGCGGGGTGTTTATATAACAATACTGTACGATATGCACATCCCAAGGGCTTGTATCAATATCAATAAATATCATATCATATCACAGGTGGTAGGGCCCAAGAGAGGCTGTCAATATACCGCAGCGCCGGTTGAACTGAGGTGTGCTCCAGTCAATACGGAGGAGAAGAACTATGGGGGCCGTGTTGCTATTGCTATTGCTAAGATCGCAAGATAACTTTGTTACTTCGTGTTCTAAAATCGTAGGAGGTGGGGCACCACAGATCTGACTGGATCAATAACGGCCACTGATCATTCGATATGAAGTAATTGGCCGATCCTGAGTCCTAAATTTGCTTCTAAATTGACATGATACTCTGCTGCTCGCCTGGTAGGTTGATGTTTTCAGCTGCTGCAAAATTGTTCTTTGGTTGGAGGTTCAAACGATGGCGAAGAATATGTGCGTATAGATACAGCTAAATGTGTATAATTATTAGTCCCAATAAATCGAATCACGATTATTAGGAATAAGTCGAACAGGTGCTAACAATGATTTTTTATAAGTAGGAGAACCGTCAACATCTAAAAGAACAGTCAAGTTTCATTTCTGTTTGTTAGTTCCTCATTTGAGAACCGGCAATATGAGTGTTCTCTCATCGGTATCGGTAAGTATCAGTTGAATGTTTTCCACCGACACCATCCGATACCATTAGCGCAGCCAACAGCAACATTTGTTCCATTTCAAAGGTTCGTTGACTTGTGACAGGTTGGAAAGCCAGCACAAGTTCTGCATGTAGATTTTCCAAGAAATGTTGGACAAACTCCTACCCTCCACCCTCCAGGGAAGCAGATAATTCACAATATCAAATGCATGGGTAAAGGAAAAGCTGTACCCAAACATCTCGACAGTATGTAACTACCTTGTAAAGGCTGTGTGGAAATAAAAGAAATCAGCTATTTTGAATTCCTGCTCACAAACTCGTGAAGTAAGAAAGGAGGAATTTTTAAAAACAACGATTACTATCATGCTGGGTTGTTTCCTGGCCAGATGATGGCGGAGTTCTTCAGAATTCAGACGGTTGACGGTCGTGAATGTAGAATTCGTTTTGTTTCTACGTTCAAGCGGGGAGTGAGGGTTGTGGATTAAATGTCTTCCCTTGTGTGATGGTATTGGCCGATACCGCAGACTTTTTTTTCTTTTTCTTTTTGAAATGACAGAGAATAAGGAAGAACAGAGCATAAAGAGAGCTGGCGAAATGAGCGATATTTTAATAATTTTCTCTTTTCTCCCTCCCTTACCAACCCAAACGGCGTTTTTCTGGATTATTTTGGGAGTTTCTCTGATTCCGACACTCGCAGTTGGATTAAGCGTACTCGCAACTAGAAAAGAACTTAAAGCGTAGTGTATAACATAAAGTTTTGTATTGTGAACCAACGGCAGCTGGAAATAACCTAAATTACACCAAGTTTAGTGATCCATGTGCATAAACAAACGTTATTTAGCCGGTTTGAAGAACTCTGCGTTGCGCTTTAATATGTTAATTCTTAGCTTCACAAGAATGTGTTTCGGAAACTTATGAAATGCTACATTATTTAAAAGGTTTACGAAAACATTTTTTGTTGTACCCCTTCGCTTTGGTGAAAATATTGTTTGAATAGTTACTATATCGCTCTCCAATGTAAAGGTTAGAGCAAACAAATGACAAACGAAATTTTCTGACACAACTATGCTGGCGCTACCACCTAAAAAGTTTGCAGTGATCAGCCCCATTCGCAGAGTGACGTGCGCTCTGTGTACGTGACGGGTGACAACAGTGAACAATAAATATTTAGTAACTCGGTTTACTAATGTGAACCATTAGAGACACATCAATCAAGAGCTTAGTCAGGAGACGTGGTTTAATTAATTTTTCGTTATTAGCACAAGATCGGTCACGCTCGCTGAGTCACGTCATGGATTTCAGGTGAGCGCCGCAGTATTGCCGGTAGTGTTGCCCACGAGACGAGACATGTCTCGTCTCGTCTCGTGTCCCGTCTCGAAAACAACACGAGACGGGACAAGCGTTTCAAAATTCGAGACGAGACGAGACTGACCACCTGTCTCGTCTCGTTTCCGAGACGAGACACGGGACGGGACGAGACGGCTCGTGAAAAGTCTCGTCTCGTCTCGAAAGTCTCGAAAAAAATACAAACAAAATAATTAATCAGTTGCGAATATTTATTTACTCGGAGTAAAGGATATTCTTTGGAAACCCAAATCAGCGTCCATTACATAAAAAGGCTATCTTATTTAGTTTTTATACTCTTCCGAAATCCAGTATTACTTCCATTTTTCAATGTATTCAAGCTTAGTAAGTTTAAGCTGTAATAGTACTCCAGATATAAGTACTTTGCTAAAATACCGATTCAGATATCTATCTGTATACAAATATTGTGAGAGAGAACTATTCTTGATAATTTCTTTGAATGGAAAATTTATGAAAAATATTGTAAACCTTACGAGAATTACGAAAATTGCGGGCTTTGTTTATTATTTGATTATCCTTAAAACAGCTTAAATATATTTAACGCCTTTAAAGTAAAAACTACTGCTATAACGCGCAGGGTGGTATTTGTAGGGGGGATGGGGGGATTCCCCCCTCTGGATACTTGTATCCCCCCTGCTTGATAAATTTTATCCTTGGGGGAAATGTATTATGGCATAAAGTCATTATCTCATGCTGTCCCTAGACAGTCAGTAGAATTCCCCCCACTGGAAATTTCTTAAATACCACACTGAACAGTTAAGTGAGGCATACAATAGTTGTTATCTTCACAACACGATTATTCCCGCACGAGGAATAAGGAATATTCCACATAAAATCGTGCCATCTAAGGAAAGGACCTAAAGCAATTTTTGTAGTCTTCTCATGGAAGGAAGTGATGTGATTTTTGACATGTAACCTCCCTTGCTAATTGTAATATTTCCCCATCCAAACCCCCTCGCGGTCAGTAATCATTTTCTCTAGGTATCTCTCACCTTTTAACTTTTTATTAAGCATTTTGTCTGTTTAAACATGAAATTTCCCAGCGGAGGGAGAATTTCCCTCCCTTCAAAATAATCGTTGGATGGGAAATATGATATAATGCGCCTCTGGGTAAATGGGTGAAACGTAATTCGGCAAAAAGGGAAGACATGGAAACTAAAATTGGAGCAAGAAAACACCTGAATTCTGTGAGGAAATGTAATCAATTTGTGGCATAACTTCCCTGGGTGACCGTTATTCTCTCCTGCTTGTCTCGGCGCTTCGGCACAAAGAATTGCATTTATTACTGTTGGTTCGTTCGCAAGCGACACTTCTCGATTTTCGCCTGTCCTGTGTTGTTTGTCGCATATGTCAGACCGAAGTAAGAAGTGACCAGACCAAAGTATGTCAATTTCCGAACCTAAGTAGCACGACCAGCTGCACGCGTCGCTGGGAAAAGGTATTTTTTATCACTGCCCATATCAACATCTCATTTCTAATTAATTTCTTGCGTCGGTTAAGCATTCTCTTATTTTTCCATATTTCTGGATGTTCCAACATTTCTTCGATTATTTAGTAAGCTCTTTCGAGTTATATCTGTAAGATTCCCCCTCGCAAAACGTAATTCGCCACACGATGCTCGTAACGAATTTGCCCAGACTATACCCTCGTGTTTCAGGTATCTTTACTATCTTTACTTGAAAAATCCTGAAATTTCCTCAACAACTGCTACCCCAAGGGCTTCCTTCCATTCATCCTTGCGCCAAACGATGCGAAGGTAGCCACTGCCATTGTTTACTGTAGGTCCTCTTCCAGCCTTATTGGGAACAATCGTCATAAAATTCTCGCCAGCACAAACAGTTCATTCATTGCGACCCCTCTTCTCAAAATCAACAGCTCCATCCTCAGTACTGGTTGCAAGCTCTAAAGATTTCGCACCAAAAACCTGGTAATAGGCCAATATAGTTAGATACTCTGCGTTGACTCCTGAAGTCAAAGGAGTAAAAAGCGAGAAGCAAGAAGCGACGCCTGCCACTTGGAAATGAACTCTCAGTAATAAATATAACCTTCAGAACCGAAGCCACATGACGAGCGGGACGTGTCGATTGTCGCTTTCTTGTCGTTCGGACTTGACCGTTTTCTAATGTCATCGTGTCGCCTCTGTCCGTTGGTAGCGCATGCGTGGGGAAAGCCTGCTTAGAGACTAAAGGAGCTTGTGTCGCTTGGTGATTCCACCGATCGAACGCAGGCTTGCACGGCGTCTCATGCCGCCACAGTGTGCAATCCTGCTGTTGATGGGCTAGTTCCCAAGCAGCATGTGTCGCACGTCGCTTCGATTTGAACTCTCCCTTACATGAAACCTTGCAACCGAAGCGACGCAACAAACTGTTCGGGGTCGATTGTTGCTTGCGTGTTGTACGTATTAGACCGTTTTCTGAATACTGTGCGTCTTGTTGCCTCGGACTGTGAATGCTTTCTAATAAACTGAAGTTACCTGTGTCACGTGTGAACTATCATGTCGCTTGTCACTCCGTTCTGAACGCTCCCTCAAGGGAGCTTGCAGACCAAAGCAACAAGCTACACTCGATAGGCGAGAAGCGACAAGCAACCGCTTGGAAACGAACACTCAGTAAATGTGACCTCCCGAAACGAAGTAACACGACAAGGTGTTCGTGTTCTTTATCACTGAAACTAAATGTCGTGCATAGTGTAGCCTCGGTCTGTTAGTTGGTAGTGCATACTATGGGGTGAATATTTGCCTATATACGGAAGGGGCTCGTGTTGATCGTCACTTCGGTGCAAACTCCCCATGCGACTTGTCGCCTATCGCTTGTTGCTTCGGTCTGAAAGCTCCCTTAGTGTACGATGGATAAAACAGTTGATTGAAGGCAGAAAAACAACAAAGTAAATTTCATTCTCTACCTATTGGTAATTAACAAACATTATATTAAATACTAGCTGATTGCCCGTCGTTGCTCGGGTATTTATTTATCCCAATCTTCTATTAAACAGGAAAACATTGAATTCTAACTATAGTGTAAAATTAACTTGGATTTGAAAGGCATTTGGAGTGTCACTATTCATTTTAGCGACCTCGAAAACTATGGATTCCACACTAATATCGGTCGTTTTACATGTCACCCCCTTCCCATCCACACCCCTAGGGGTGCCAGAGGTGTCTTGGAGTTGAACGGCATTGGGAGTGTCACTATTCATCATAGCGACCCCGAAAACTATGGATCCACACTAATATCGGTCGTTCTACATTTCACCCCCTTCCCACCCCCTCCCCTAGGGGTGCCAGATGTGTCTTGGAGTTGAACGGCACTGGGAGTGTCCCTATTCATGTTATCGACCCCGAAAACTATTGATTCCACACTAATATCGGTCGTTTTCGATTATTTTTACATGTCACCCCTCCAAACCTCCACCCCCCAGGGCTGTCTTACCCCCACAGTATTTCTTTCGAGATTTCAAGTGATACGCGTACCAAGTTTGGTTGAAATCGCTCCAGGCTTTCGAGAGTTATACCGGAACAAACATACACACACACACATACATCCATTTTTATATATTAGATTAATGTCCTTATGGTTAACGAACCTTATTTATTCTCACTATACAGCGTACAAAATATTTTAAGGTTTTACCCACTTTCGGGAATAATATTTTGTGATGTCTTCCAGTTTTAACTTTTGTTGGCATAATATCCTGCATTACTTTTACGAGACGAGACGAGACAAAACGAGACGGGACGAGACGAGACGGGACAGAACCCTTCGAGACGAGAGACGGGACGAAATAAACGTATATTTTCGAGAAGAGACACGAGACGAGACGGCATTTTCACAAGACGGGACGAGACAGACCAAAGTCTCGTGGGCAACACTAATTGCCGGTATTACATTGATTTTCAATGTGAATAGCGAAAGCAGCGTCTACATTGTAATATTGGGCAGATGCGTGGTTTGACCTCTTCTTTTTCCCAGTTCCGAATTACATTTTTGGGAAGTCTCATCATCCGAATGGTCACACAGATGACGGTGGAGTCACGGAGTGTATAATGGTGGAATCGGAAAAGTTCCAAAACTGTTTTTCTTTTTGCGGTTATGATTTGGATTATGACTGTATCCAGCCATTCCAATATATCGTTTTCCATGAGGTCTAGTACAACCTAAAATAGCAGCACCTCCCGTTGAACTAAAGATTGTGGTATACTGACGGCAGTGGCGGCGCCAGGGTTAATCATCTGGGGGTGGTGAGGGGGTGCGGAATAAAATTTAGGGGCTGCGATGTTGAAAATGAAGAAAGCATGCACGCATGTTTTACCAAAACTTCGAGACTGAACTACACGACCATTCTTGAAGTACGTCCGCTTCAAGTACGATCTTGCATCTTTCGGACAAGGCCTTTGTCCCAGCAGCGGCCGGTGGGACCGAATTAAGTGAAGGGGAAACGGCGTAATGGAGAAAATTAGGTCAATAGTTACACATAGTTATTACAAACCATCGACCGCCGCTGCTTTGTCCTGACGAATGAGAGTTTTGATTGATTTGTTTTATTTTATTTGGACATTCGGACACTTTTGGCTAATCGCAAAGACCAGGATGGACGCTGACAAGATGAAACCATAAAACGAATGAAGGGACAATCACAAACACACATGGACAACACAACACATTTCATACAGAGGATTCATCAGGTTGTTGGACCAGGCACCAGTGCCTCGTTAGTCTTCACAAGATAGTCCAGTACGTTGAAAAGAGGATCACATTTGTGTGCCTTCCTAAAGGATCACCCCTTACACCCCTCAAATATGACAGCAAAAGGTAGTATATCGTGTCACAGTACTTAAGAAGTAGTTGTTTATACAGGATATAGTTACCTGACTTAGTCACTTGCAGAAGCACTAGTCTGTCGCAGTCCTCTCTCGATGATGATTACGCGTTATCGCGAGCACATCCATATACTTCAGTGTTCAGCAAGGGAATTCCCCGACCGCCCGCAACTCCAATCTATCGTTGCTGGCTGGCGATATTACGTGAAGGGTTGCCACTATCGTCAAGTTAAGAACGTTGAGTTTTGAGTTTTTCCCCATCGGTTATTTTAGAAGTTCGAATCCTCCAATTTTAAGAAAAATATTTTTGTATGCAATGTGAAGTAATCATTAAATATGTAGTATAGTAAACTGGATAAACGAAATTAAAATGATGGAGAAAGCAGCAGAGATTTAGCTACGGATGGGGCGGGGGCGGTCAACCCGGACTCTTGAGACAAAAAAGTTCACTAAAGGGGCAAAAAGAAAAAAAGTTGGAATAGAGTAAACGTCGCGGCGCCCCATTGAATTAATATTATTGTGAGCTCGGGATAAAATAAATCTAAAAAAATATTCCTTGCTTAGCTCGCAACAGTCTCAGATACCTTCAACACCCCCAATCTTCTTCTTCTTCTTCGAAAATTTCCTCAATGGCCCATGAAATTTTTCAAAAAAGATCTGATTTACGGCTATTTCATCCCGGGTTCGATTCCCGTTGTACAGTGATTTAGATTCCACCTTAAACTGTAGGTCTAGTCCAGATTAGCCTTTCTGTGCACAAACCCAATCAAACGAATGCATTTGCTGCAAATGATTGAGGCCTTTTTTTTCTTCATGAAATCATTCTTTGGTGATCCTGAGTGTAAATTTATTCTCCAGCTACAACACGACGAAAACTAGAGGTAACGTACCCATGAGCATACACGGGGGGAGGGTTTTGAGCGTTGAAACCCCGCGAAGAAATCATTTCAAATTTCCTTGTTAAAAAATTCTAACGATTAAGCGTTAACCCAGAAGGAGAAATGTCCTCTATTTTTTCTTGTGCAATTAAATGAACTGTGGTCCTTAAGATTTATATATTAAACGACATGCTTGAAAATAAATGCAAAACATTACTTCTTTATGTGAAGCAAAGTGGGTTTATAAGCACAGTGCAGTTTTAAGATTTAAATAATTATGTATTTCTTTCTATTGTACAGTACTTGGAAATATTTGAAGATGTTTCTAATGAAGACACTTCTATTGTTGTTATTTGCAACTTTCTGAAGCTCTTCAGGAAGTCATGTTGTGAACTTGCTGCAACTTGTCAACATTGTTGATAGGGGCGTTCGTAATGCAGACTCAACTTGCATTAAGGTAAGGAATATATTGTGATTGTACAGTGGGATCCATGAGTATTACCGTGCAAATTGTCCATCACCATGTTCGTGCACTTTATTTGACCCACTAAGAGCTTCAAGAATTAAAAGAAAACTCAAAACAAGCTGTTGACAACTTCTGCACCAGCATACATGGAAATCCATCGCTTAAAAACACACAGGATGTACGAGAAAAATTAATGAAAATAGTCATGGACAATTTGCACGGTAATACTAATGGATCCCACTGTACAGCTTTGCATTCGCAGCGACTGGGAAAATTTATGTGCACCACTACTACTAACAATGCACATACAAATAATGATCAGGGACTTTACTTTTCATTAGATATAGACAACACCATTAAGCCTTGTTTCCATGATTATGAAAAACTAAATATGCTGACCAAGGCAGTAATTTATTTTATTAAAAACATAAACTAAACGTTTACTGCCTTGGTCAGCATATTTAGTTTTTCATAGATATAGACGTAACAACTTTTTTGGTATTCAGCACAAATCTGTTTATTTTCTTTCTTTTACATTAATTTATTTTATTTATTTATTTATTGAAATTTCCAGTACAGCAGAAGCCATTTTAAACCGGAAAGAAACAACAGTAAAACAGTACACTCGTGTTAAAATGAACACACGAAACAAGATAAAATAAAATAAACAAAAAATAAATATAAACATAAACAAGTCGAGACAGTTCCAAGGTAAACAGATGTGTTTCACAAAAGCATTACTTATATACAATTTTTTATATGTTGGTGATAAAAGATGGATATGAACTGAATATATCGGTTTGGTTTGAGATTACATTGAACTGATTTTGTAGCCTGTGAAATAGTGAACGTTGAATGAGTGAGAGTCAGGGGGGGCCACTCCGCGACTTGCACGTTATTGGCTAGAGCTTGTGACGTCACCAAGCGGACACGAGCGGTTGAAAGCTATGCGTAGAATGTAGCAGATGGCCCATGAAACGCTGTGTTTTCATGCATCTTTTGATATTATACACCAAAGCTGTTAATTTGATTTGACAGCAAGAGATCAAATACGCGATAGAAGAATACATTTATTCCAAAACAATGCATAGTTTATTTTTTGCGTGATATCTTGTCCCTGCAGGCTGTAGTCCACTGCCGGCTTTTCTTTCCAGCTAACCTATTGCATTTATTTTAAATGTCTCATTCTAAGGAAAGTTCTTGTCCGGGCATATTCTGATATGTCTTTTTACTGAATGTCCTGGAATTTCCCTTTAATATTTTTACGCTACTTTTAACATTCTCCAGTTGATCGCCACGATGAGGATAAATTTGTTTTTGTTATTTATCGTCTTCTTCCACTTTTGGCTAATCGCGACGAACAGGATGAGTGATGATTAGTTTAAATTGATGAAGGGACACTCGTAGCAGGCACGTATCCAAGGGGGAGCTTAGGGGGCTCGAGCCACCCCGAAAGTTTGCGGTTTACAATAGTTAAAATGAGGTTTTTGGTTTCTTGTGGTGTGAAATAAAATAACGTGACGATAATTTAAGGAGAGAAATAATTATCGAGTCAAGCACGTATGCAAGGTGGGAATCAGGGGGCTCCAGCACCCCATTCAGGAAATTACGCTACATAAAATTAGGTTCATGGCTTCTTAAATAATGTGATGATAATTTCAGATAAATAATTTTCTAGCCAAGACACAGAATGTTCTATAACCCTGTTATTGTTAATAGCGCGCACCCAAGGTGGGATCAGGGGGCAGGAGCCCCCCTTAATTTTTTCAGTTTACACTACATAAAATTAGTTTTTTTTTATTTGATTTATTTCATTTTACTTCGCGTTTTGTTTCTCTTAGCTAATTTACGAAGATGGGAATGAGTGATGAAATTATGAAAATGATAAATTGACATTCACACACAACCATGGCCGAGCGGGATTCGAACCCGGGACCCTTGGGGTCGCAGCGCGATGTACTAACCACTCAGCCACAGGGTCCGGGAAAATTAGGTTTTTGTTTTCTTGAATAGTGTGCCGATAATATATAAGGAGAGAAATACTTACCAAGGCAACACGGAGAATGTTCTATAACCCTGTTGTTGATAATATTGCATTAAAACTTTTCTTGCGCTTTCGGTGTTGTCGCAACACTATGCAAAGACTTGTCAGCATTTGGAAGCTGCAAACGTAGCGCCACACGTAGGACGATTTATTGTAATTTTTTAATCTCTGGAAAGCGCGAGAGGGAACGTTCTTGAATAAGAGAAGGAGTCGAACTACTGGCAACATTAACGAATCGTTTTATCTGTGGAACGTTCTAGAATATAATGAGGTTAAAATACGCGGCTTCAATTTCCAGGTTGATCTGTACAACAGAATCGCTTAATGAGTATTCAAAGATAAGTGTGATAGTTCATACAGTCGATTAGTGATCAGTCAGTGTCTATTGGTGGCTTTATAAGATCTAGTGATTCGAAAATGAAAAGGACTAAATACCATAAAGTAACGAAGTCTACTACTAGTTCCAGTTCGGGTCCAAAGCAAAAGGCATTAACGACAGCGGAATTTCCGGAGCCTCAGTGTAGTGCTAGTTCGGGTCGAGGGGCGAAGAGATCGAAGGTCTCTCTCTAAAGTGAATATTTAAGCAGTAACGGGTATTGGAGCGGTTAATTAAAAAAGAAATAAGCTGCACAGATCAACTGAAAATCAAAGTTTTGAGTGATGAGTTAGTTGTGCCCGGACCAAATTTTCCCAGAATTTTAGAAGAGGAGGGTTATGCATACTATTTTCGGTGGTCAGTCCTCATTTTGCCATCTTTTCCTCTCTTTGACGTTCATGTTTTTAAGGAATACTTTGTCAAATTGGGTTATGACCTCACCAACCCTCCCCTGGGCACGTCACTGGAGATAAATGAATAAGCATTTAATCATATTGGGAGAAGAAACACTAGATGTGTTGGGATCGGAAGGGTTTTCATTGTGAATTAATTGTTTCGAACTGTATTCGAGAAGACTTACTTTGTTTCGTGCCAATATATGACAAGACTGCGGAAGTTGTGACAGAAATTGTGAACACTTGCGAGTGCTTAGGCCTCAATATGAATAATTTGGTGGGTTTCGGCTTTTATAAGAACTGTAAACATGGGAGGACAAGACACAGTAGTGGTGTTGAGGCTCGAATCAGAGAGAAATATTCGAGAAATTTCTGCGTCCAGTTCGCAGCCAACAGTTTGAGTCTCGCGTTGTCGAGTGGATTGTCCATACCGTGCGTGTGTAACAGCTTCGTAAAAACACTCGAAGACGCCATAGATGTTTTGATGTCTGATGATAAGAAATGGACAAACACACATACTGAGATGGTTCCGGCACACAATGTTAATGCATGGAAACAGAGGAGTTGAGTGGTAAAAAATGTTCCGATTTCACGTTCTGAATAATTTGGCAGCCTTGAACAGTGGCGACGATTTTGGGGATAGTTGCTCCCCATTCTTTTGCCTTCACACTATGACCTCTTTATGCTAACCCTTGTATACCAAGGGAAGAGAAAGTAAACTTTTCTTGCACCCTCCCTCCCCTTTTGAACCCAATTGCCACCACTGGCCTTAAACATACAGTTGTGAGGTTCTATCTATACACCTTAAAAATATGGTGTTCAGCCCCCCACGAAGGGAATTCCTGGATACGTGCCTGACTCGCAGAGAACACCTATGCCTATGCTGGGACTTGAACCGGGCCGGCGAATGAATTAGATGATGGTTATTGTATAAATGGTGTCTTTTCGGGAAACATTCAAATAGCAATATTTCTTTCAGGTAATATATCCTAGGAACTTCATTCTTGCGGGCTTACTAGGTTCTGGCATGTTGGCCAACAATCTGTGTAGTACTCTGTACTGTTTGTGATCCACATGGATTTGTGATCATCCATTTCATCTACTCACCATTCATTTTCATCTTTGCGATTAGCCAAGGGGTAAATTATACTTGAAATAAAACAAAAGCAATACAAATACAAAACAAAAATAATGGAACGATTATGCTGTTACGTTTTCCTGTATTTTAGGCACGTCGCATTTATCAGCCAACAGTCGGAGATTGCTTTTCGGTCGAATGATACTTCTAATAATCGGAGGTAAATGCAAGCTGAGAATTATAATTTGATCTCTTATCCACCTGAGTTGAGGATCTAATTTTTTGGATTTTATTTGTAACAATATTTACTACTGCGAGGAATTAAAAAAAAACTTACGGCTAATTTCGTCACTGGCTTCCTATTCTGTAATAGTTACATTTGTTGTAAGAACATAATACATTAATTTACTTTGTATAAATATTACGTTATCCATCGCTTTTCCTAATTAAATCTCATACCATATCCAACACACACATAAAATGTGTTTTACTAATAATACAGGTAGGTTTGGTTTGAGTTGGTTTTTTAAGTCTACTTTATGCACAGTAAGGCTAATTGGGACTGGACCCACAGTTTAAAGTGGGATCCGAACCACTTTGTGCCTCCACCGGGTATCGAACCCGGGACCCCTTGATTTCAAGGCGATGACGCTACCACTGCGCCATCGGGGAGGACGTGTTCCTTGCATTTTTCTTCCAGACGGCCAAGGGTACTTGCAAGGGGCACAAAGGGGCAATTGCACCCTTCGATTTAAAATTTTATACAAATAAAAATACCTAGTCTTACCATAAATACTGTCCCAAAGTTGTAAGTAAATAGACACAAAATGGTGAGAGATATTGTAATATCAGAATAACATGAGGTGCATGGATGCATTATGAACCAAAATCACAAATAATTATTCGAAATGGCCACCATTAGCACTGACACACTTCTGAAGTATTCATGGCCACTCATCAATGGAATTACGCAACACATCAAGTGGAAACTCCGCAGCTGCCTTCTGAACAGACCGCTTTAAACTGTCAATATTGGGATGTCTCTTCTTGCAAGCCATCTCCTGAAGCTTGGACCACAATTTGTAGTCCAAAGGGTTTAAGTCTGGACTGGAAGAGGGCCAATCTGACGTGGAAATGAAGTCAGGAACATTTGCCTCCAACCACTGCTGGGTGGTGCGTGCTTTGTGTGCTGGGGCTGAGTCCTGCTGGAAGCTCCAATTCTCTCCATGGAAGATGGTGTCGGTAAGATTCTTGCATAGTTTCTCAAGCACTGTCTGCTGGTACTTTGGCTGATGTTTTTACCCATTTTCACAGAAATGGAGCGTGCCCTCATAGCAAATGTTCCAGACTTCATTTCTACTTCAGATTGGCCTTCTGCAAGTCCGGACCTATACCCTTTGGACTACAAATTGTGGTCCAAGCTTCAGGAGATGGCTTGGAAGAAGAGACATCCCAATATTGAAAGTTTAAAGCGGTCGGTCTCTTCTGAAGGCAGTTGCTCATTTTCCAGTCGATGTGTTGCGTAATTCCATTGATGCGTGGCCACGAAGACTTCAGAAGTGTGTCAGTGCTAAAGGTGGCCATTTCGAATAATTATTTGTGATTTTGGTTCATAATGCATCCATGCACCTCATGTTATTCTGATATTACAATATCTCTCACCATTTTGTGTCTATTTACTTACAACTTTGGGACAGTATTTATGGTAATACTAGGTACATTTCGTAAAATTATCTTGCTCGCTTCGCTCACAATTTCTCCTATTCTTATAGTCCAAGTTCAGAGCCATAGCTATATGGGGCGGCGGGAGTCGGCCCTGGGAGCCCCCGTAAAATTATTTGCGCCCTATTAAAACAATTTCTTTCTATGAAACTTAATATCAAATATTAATGATGACACTGTAATCCAAGAAGTCATTGGTCAATCAAGGGATTCCTATTTTTGTCAGGTGTCGAAACATGTATTTCAACTATAATATAATACAATTCACACAATATTTTGCAAAATGGTTAACGTAACCAGTAGGCAAACATTGTATGTAGTGATACAAGAGTCTCCCCTTTGAAGGAAATAGAGTCCGTGGTGGACTAAGGGACCCATGTTTTAATGTTTTAGCAAGGTCAAAAAAAGTATTACAATTTTTTCCACAATTCATCAAAGTGCAGATCCTAACCATTATTATGTAATTAATCCGATTTTGCTTGTACAACACAACACAATGGTGTTGTTGGATTCTCGATAGATTCCTTTGTGCGTAAAAAATCTTGCGTACTGGAAACTAGAGGGAATCATTATGAAGCATGATTTATAAAGGGCTCCCTTAATCAGTTCTGCAGAGAGGCCCAAAGCTGTTGTTAGTCATCAATTAACATTATCGACCTGTAAATATCAAGTAGGGTGAAGGCACATAATGGTTCGGATCCCACTTTAAACTGTAGGTCCAGTCCAAATTTATTTATTTATTTATTAAGTGTGCATAAAGTGGACCTTAAACACCAAATCAATCAATTACAATATCAAGTAGGTACAGTCTCTATTAGCCTATTTATGTTAAACTTTATATTCTTTGGCAACCTGGAAAGGTCATTATCGAAATATTGCTATTTGATGTTGCTCGAAGTTTTTTTTTTTTTTTGTTCGTTGCAGTTTCAAGATACCATCCCTTTTCTGTTACTTATAGCTTTTGGGGGAGGGGGGCAAGTGCCTCTGTGTACTCTACCATAACATGTGCCAATGCGACACAATATATTAAAATATTGCCCCCTCTAGGATTGACTTCGCCCCCCCCCCCTACAAAAAATTCCTGGCTACGGGCCTGATAGAATAGCTTCTTTGGTCATTATTTACATGGCAGCTCTTCTCATTGATTGACGAGAAGATTGAAAGGATGTGCAGGGGAGAAACGGCTGTCCTGTAAGTCGTACATTATATTTTCAGCACAATTTCTCAACAAACGCACATAAAGTAAAGTAATAGTGCAATTGTTAATTAGTGTTCGCTACCTACGAGATGTTCAAAGTATTATTGTCGCGGACGATGTTTCAACTTCAAAGCTAATAAATCTTATCTTGCACTCAATATTCAATGAAGCAATACTTAGAAACTGAGTTCCGATTGTGTAAAGGTTTTTGAAAGTTGCATACGTGATGATACGGAAGGCGAGTGTGGAAGAAAAGGCCAGAGGCGCAACCACGAATTTTTGTCTGGAGGGAGAAAGTACCAGGATAAACGTACCAATAATAATAATAGTAATAATAATAACATTAATAATGTCATTATTATTACTAGTGGTAGTAGTGGTAGTATCAAAGACGTTATTATCCTCATAAATTACGCAAAAGGTAGGTAGATGTCTGTGCTAAAGCATTTAATTGGAACAAACGATTTGAAATATTTTTTCAACACCAGAAATTTTACATTAGCTAATAATTGAAAACAAGCACACAAACTGTATTTTTGAATGTCAGAAAATGAATGATAAATGCGTGCCGAAGATATTTTTTTGGTACATATAACATGTATAACTTTCATATGTTTTACACATAAGCAACATGGAGCGACATAAAATAAGAAAATACATATGCAAGATGCTAACACTAAATTATGTACGTATTCAAAGTTTTTTCATTACACATATACAAGACATATTATTTAAATACATCACATTAAAAAAAACAATTATATTGCGAGCGAAGCGAGAAAGTAAATTTTTTGATCCAATTTTTGCAATTTAAAACAATATTGATTTAATAAGGAACAAATAATAGCACATGGCGCCAAGGCATTCTCTCTTTCACATTTTTTAAAAATTAGATTATTTGGCGCCCATGACCGACTCCCGACGCCCCCTAGCTACGTCTCTGAACTTGACGAGACTGAGAAAAGCTGGCACTGCAAGCAAAGCGAGCAAGAAAATTTTAGGAAATGTATTTTTATTTGTATAAAATTTGAAATAGAAGGGGGCAATTTCTCCTCTGTGCCCCCTGCAGGTGCCTTTGGCCATCAATGTTTGCCCCCCCCTAGAATTGACTTCCGTCGAAGGTTGGGGGACAATGCCCCTGCCCTCCCCTGTGGTTGCACCACTGAGTAAGTCCGAAATTTGGAGGAACAAATTGAATCAATCCTGCTGCAGCAACTTTTTGGGAAGCGATGATCACTTTATTCCAGGCGATTTTCTTCTATTATTATTGCACGTGGCAGGAGCACAAACATGTTGATTTGTTCTCATTCTACCGGCATTCAAGAAAAAGTGTGTATAAGTAAATAATCGACCCATTTATCTCAAGCTTCCGTATACGATAACGAAGTAAATTCCATTCTGTCCGCTTAATGACGTCATAGCGCGCACAGCATCATGGGAATAAATCTCGGAACCTCGGGAATGGCATACCTTATAAAGGTACCTTGAGTGAGAGTCTTGGAGTTGCAGTGTGGAAAGTTTCCTTGCTCCGTGTTTTGTGTCTAGGCACTCTGCAACGTATCTACGTGATTCTGGAGTATTTATGTTTACAAGCAGATCTCTCCTAGGTAGGTGTCTCAGGGCCGGCACTCTGTATCGAACGATGGAGAGGAAAAAGCTGAGAACATTGTCGATCTTGGAGGTATGAGAAGGGGCAGCCATGTTCCAGATTGGTGAACAGTATTCTAGAATGGGGGACACAAAAGTTTTGAAGTAAATGGAAAGTGCTTTCGGGTTATGGATTTCGGTGAATCTGTAAAGTAAGCCTAGCATACGCATTGCCTTTTTTGTGATGGTTGATATGTTATTATCGAAAGTTAGTTTAGAATCTATGAGGATACCTAGATCTCGGTGTTGTGCTTCTTTTGCTAGAGTGATGTCGGTGAGTGTATAATTACCTTCAAGAATGTTTTGCTTCAATGAAATTGTTATGTAAGAGCATTTCGAAGGGTTTGTGGTCAGTTTCCATCGCTTACACCATTCAGAGAATCTATTTATGTCATTTTGGAGAAGTTGCATGTCTGATGGCTGTTTTATTTCTCTCATAATCTTGCAATCATCAGCGAACATTAGATTTGTGCTTGAGATGGGGGAATTAAAGAGGTCTGTGAGATCATGCAGATATAATACAAATAACAGAGGGCCAAGAACACTTCCTTGCGGCACACCAGATATAACAGGAAGCCAGCTAGAATTTATTCCAGGAAGTATAACACGTTGTTGTCTATTTCTTAGATAGTCTTTCACTATGTTTAACGTGTTTCCAGTTATATTAAATCTGTTAGCTAATTTATGCAGTAAATAATGGTGATCTACTGAATCAAAAGCTTTGGACAGATCAAAGTACACAACATCTAACTGATTTCGCTTAGTAATTGCGTTTATGGCATAGGATTGCATAGAAGACAGATTGGTAAGGCATGAAGAATTTGGAAGAAAGCCGTGTTGTGCTGGGTTAATGTAAGGGGATGTGAATTTCAGAAGTCTATTTTTTATAACCTTTTGACAGACAATAGCAAGTGTGGAAAGGAGAGAAATGGGCCTGTAGCATGTAGTATCGTTTGCATTGCCAGATTAAAAAATAGGAATGATATTTGCTTTCTTCCATTGAGTGGGAAAGCAGCCTTCAGAGAAGCACCTATTGTATAACATTGCAAGAGGAGTAGCTAGCGAGTGAGCTGTTTTTTGAAGGAAAATAGTAGGAATATTGTCTGGTCCAGATGCTCGGTAGGACAGATGTTTTTATATGGATTTTAGTGGTCTTAACTAGACATAAGCTCATGCCGGGGTTTCCCATTCACAGAAAAAAAAATATCCCCGGCAAAATAAAATTACCAGGGGTGTTTTCATCCCCATTAACGAAAATGGAATTGAAACCATGCAATATACAATTTCTGAACTACGTCACAAACACAAACTGAAAGATAGCTCGTGTCCATTAATGGTCCTGTCAAAGATTTCTCTGTCGAGAAGTATTCCATTCTGCAACTGACCAACCTCACCAAGCCGAGTAAACAGCGTTTATCGCATTCCTTCACTGACGTTTTCATGACATAGTGCTGATATTTTACGTATGTTAAGGTGTTCACAAGAAATTTGTAGGCAGGTTAGATGGACATTAAGTTTGTAGTACTTGGCAATAGAAATTTGGCAAGCTTTCGGTGTTACTATTTAGATAGCTTCTTATGTATGAGTTTGGGCTTTCTTAGAATGTAAATATACTGTTTTCTAAATTACGTGTAAATGTTCTTATTCAAAAAGCTTATATATTTAGCACAAAGCTTGAAGTGCAATATGTTTTAAGGTATATATAATATTCAAAATTTCTGTTCACTATGTGTGAAGAATGTCCTTTTATCAATTTCATCATATCATCACTCATCATTATTTATTTACTTATTCCAAGTTTCAGATGCGGAACATGTAATGGCCATTTTACACTGAACTATAATATAGAAACAAAAACAGGCCAAGATGGTTTTAGGTAACAACATGAAAGGTAAATATAAACATGACAAGATATAAACAAGGAAACAATCAAAAGATCTATAGATGCATTGTTAGTGACGATTGGAAAATACTTTCTGGGGAGAAAATATCAATGTTTGCGGGTAATTTATTATAGAACTGGGGCAGCCTGTGGAACAGAGAGCGTTTCTGGTAGATCGAGAGGGCACTCTGAAATTGAATTCTGTAAGTAGAAATTCGGATCTTAATTTCCTATTGATGTTTTTATAGAAAAATTTCATATCGGCCAGATCGCTTCGGGTCTGCAGTAACTGAATGTTCAAAGTTGTCAGGATGTCAGGTTTCCGAAGATGCCGTAGAGAAGGAAATCTTTGACCAACAATGGCGGTAAAGAAGCTAAGGACGGAATCCATGTTAGAATGATTAGTATTGGAAGCCATGAGCCAGACTAGAGAGCAGTCAGTATTCAAGAATCGGCGAAATGAATTATTTCAAATTATCTTCGCGAATAGCAAAAACTGGCAGGAAAGCGAAGTAAAATTAGCAAAATCAATCAATCAGTCAACTTGATTCAGGCCACTCCCGATTATACTTCTAGATTCGTGCCCTGACAGCAGTATAGCTTGGGGACTAACTTCGGAGAAGAGGGGCAGAACATGAAACTTATGTCTCAGGAGGCTAACAAAAATATATTGTGTGTGCTGGGGGTGATAACAATTACATAATAATAATAATAATAATTTTGATTTTGGTGTAGAATTTTACGAGATATGGAAGGTGACTATAATTTCACTTGGTTAAGCAAGAATGACCCAACGGCTCATACTTCGTAGGTGTGAGGCTATATTACCATACATTAGACGTTTGAGGGGGAGTGTGCTGAGGGAATTTGGGAAATGAAGAAGGAAGGGGGGGTTGAGGGACTGTAGGATGTGTGAAGATAGATAACTGAATGCGTGTTACTTTATCTCTATCTTTGGAACCAGTCTTACACGATAAGATAATAAGTATGAACTCGTAACTTATAATCTACCTTGACTCTAAAATAGATGAGGATATTTTACATTATTTATCAGTGTAATGTGATAAACAAATCCATTCTGTCATTTTTGTACTTGCATTCCATGGACATATATTGAAAAGGGTTGCCAGCGACGGACAAGTTAACAACGCGCAGTAGGAATTGAAACGATATTTGATTAAATTGACTTAGTTTCTTTCGTTCTATTTCGTTTTTTACGTCGCCTTTCTACCTCTTTGATTAATCGCGACGATGAGGAAGAGTATTTCTTATCTAGCGCCTCACTTCGACCTACGGGTCCTTGTAAATGGAATTTTATCCTGAATGTGTGCAGGTATGCCATGTTCTAATGTTTCGCGCAGTTGCCACTAATGGATAAACTTCCTTTCCAATTACCATAAACAAAATATATGATGTATCTAAGTATAAACAATCAGACAGATATATAGTAGGCACGTCTGAATAAGTTGCTTGGTAAAGGATTTTGATTTAGGTAACATTATAGTTTCCGAGAATCTCGGACACTAAGTCTCATCTCGCGACTGTAAGATTCTAGGTCTCGTTCTCGTCTCGATTTTTGTAACCATCATCTCGGTTCTGTGTTATTTCTAGTTAAGTTATATAAATAAAAGTGCTTCCTGTAATACTATGTACAGTCATGGGAAAAAAATACTTCCCTCGTAAAGCCTTAATACCAATAGTTTCTGCGGAAATTATTTCTTTCCCCGACGGTACATTACACTAAATGACGCTTTGTCTGTTTCTAAACCGTAATCGTGTAAACGTGCAAGCAGCGGAGGAAGGAGTTATCTTGCTCTTGTCTGTACTCTTCCGCTTGCGATTCTGACTTCCTTGGGATACATGGATAATGGTATGAGAGGCTACAAAGACACACTGGGCCTAAATACTGTGTGAAATATTAATGAAAGTTGTATTAATAATAAGATTGTTATTATAAATCCTAGTATATCTTTAATAGAAAAATATGGATGGAATGGGATTTATCTATACCTACTACTATTAACAGAAAGAGGATTATTAGATCCAGTTTGATGTAAAAATAAGTAAATGAACAATTATATTTAGTTATATTATTAGATTTCACAGAATAAATTTCTGTAATCGGGTCCATCATTTTGACTTACCCTGTATTAGCAGTCACTTTAATTTTTATTGCACTACCATCACTACGATTATTATATTTACGGAGTAATATTAGTACTTTTCATCTATACAACAAGACTCACACCAAATGAAATATTTAAATTAAATGATGTTCTGATATTTAGATTAATCCAACCCACAATCAAATATAAGTGCCAAAGAAATAAAAATATAGACAACTTTTGTCATGTACTTTTATGTTTTCTAAAGTAGTAGTAATATAGTGTAACCTTGATAACTCGAACCTCAACATATTGAATTCCTTTGTAATCCCCTTGAATTGTCCATAACACTCAATACTAATTTTACCTCAACAACTCGAATAAAACCTTGATAAAACGAATTTTTGTACAGTTTATAGGATGCCGTTCGAGCTCAATAACTCGAAGGTAGACTATGAAAAACCTATACGAGTCGAAGTTAAATTCTAATCACCTCTATAACTTGAAGTTTAGTCGCACGGACCTCAATAAGTCGAAGTGTAGAATGCGTACGTACAATGTCAGGTGATCAACAATCGTGTCGGGACTTTGAACGTAAAATAAAGTAAAACAAATCAAATCAAACAGGAAAAGCTATAGCCAGAGCTACTAGGGTCATTTCATAGTTTATGCAGCACTATTCACGCTACTTGAAGAAGCAAAGTGCATGTTGCAAATGAATATATTTCTGAGTTACGTTCAATAATCGTTAGCCTGCTCAATTCAGAAGTAGACGCTGATGTAAGTTCAAGCTCTGAGGTGCTGTATTTATGTACATTTCGTTCAACTCTGAAAGATAACAGGATCTGCTGCTCTGTGACTGCAATACATTAGGATGCTCGAAATTCTTCGGAATTTCATTAAAGCCGAGCGAATTTGGAAGTGGACTTTGCATCTTCAATCAGTTACGCATATGTTCTCCTCTTTCTTCATCAGGGACAACACGTGTGCTACAAGTGCACGCCTGTATGTACAGGAAATGATGAAATTGTACATGTAACGAACAGATATCTACGAAGTATTCTGCAAAAGCCGCTTAAGTTAGGCAAAGTAACCGGGTTTAGAACCGTATTTTGCCGTATCATATTAGTTCAATATATTGACAGTGGGGGCGATTAGGGGTGGGGGGGACATTGGTACTAGTTCTCCTCCCCAACACACTTTTTGTCTACCAGTGGATTTGACCCAAAATCATCTGCGGAATTCCATTTTCAATACGATTCTTTCTAATTGCAGTAGGTAAACTGTCCCCCCTCGCTCAGTTAAGACACCTATTCGCCGCTACTGTGTGCAGTGCATACATTTTTAAACAACAAAACAACATGTAACAAACGCAAGTGATCGAAACACTGCAGAAAAAAAATATTAAGTTCTCACCAATATCATAAGAAATGGAAAACGTAAAATACAAGGAATCACATGACTCTGCATTAAATTACATAGCTCCTCAACACCTGACTCCAAAGCCACGAAACAAAAAAAAAACCTTCCCTGGAGGAAATCATGATCTATGAATTTGGTCCAGTGACTTTAGGACGTGAATTACGTAGTTTCTTACATATTTGCTGTTATTTGTGTCGGAAACTTACTTTGGCGCTAATTCTAAAAATTAAAGAAAATGTTTGAAGCCTTGTAATTCAATTGAGATTTATGGTATCTCCATCAAACAAAAACCATAATTTAGCAAATTTTCTGCTCTTTCATTTCTGTTATCCTCACTTTTTGTATACAAAGCATCGTTTTCGAGATATTAAAATTTTTACTTTTCAAGGTGAATTTTTGGCGCAATTTCTTCAAGATGGCGCGAACCTACAGTCACAGAGTGGTAGACTCTTGATAATCGGATTCCTCAGATTTTTTTTACTATAGGGGCAGTTGATTTCATTTCTGTTGCAATTAGTTCCTCAGATGGCTAAAAAATGCATAACTTTCCTAGACTACAATGGCATAAGAGGAAAATATGGAAGGACACACTTGAAATATCGGTGCTCGGTAGTGCATGGGGAGCGAACCAAACCACAATCCTGCCTACGGCGCTGCCAGCTGAAAACAATCCTAATCAGGGGTGCCCACAGGGGGATTATAGCGCAGGCTGGGCCATCGAAATTTTTTTGGGGGGAATTTTTCCCTTCAAATAATAAAAAATTCAACATTTATATATTTTTCCAAAATATATGTAAAAATCGTATACCTTAAATGCACCATATTTAATCCATTAGATGAAGAAAAGGAAGTGTTTAATGGTATTATCGAAGGGGAGGGGGGGAGAAATATCCAACTCTTACATATATTAGGCCTTAATTGACACGTGGGTTCTGGGGGGGTTCTGAATTAAATGTTGGGGGGGGGTAGTGTCCAACTCTAGGTCTTAGATTATGGCGCGTATTTTAGTTAGAGGGGGGATTGAGCATTGAAGAGGGTATACAATTCTTGTGTATTACAATTGTCTTAGACTTGCAAAAATTCTGGTGTGGAGACTGAGAACTAATAAGTCTAAAAGTGGCATAGAAATGTTGGTGGTATGATTGGGTATTAAAGTTAAAGGGGGATAAATAAATAGAATAAAATAAATGATAAAGTGTTAAATCTTAGATTCTCAAGGGATTTCTGTAGTGGAGAGAGAGTTCGAACATTAAATTTTGGAGACTGTATTTAGCAATATGGTATCCACACGTTTTCGACCCCGAGCGTACCAAAAGAGGAGCTGGAAAAGACTAAACATCTCGGGATCCTAAGAAAGTATTTACCTCCCATTAAATTGCTATTCTTGAAAGAATGCAAAGAATTGGATATAACAATTTTCTTGCTCGCTTCGCTCGCAGTAGTGTGTTTCGAGAATGCGTCTTTGAAGCTTTACTGAGGTGAATGTGAAGATTTGTACGGGGGAGAATCAAATGAAAACAGCAATTAATTTTTTCCCACTATTTTAATGCAGGGATTATGTTTAGTTGTACATTATTTTTCTATATAGTCCCCTCCCAGTTCAATGTACTTACGCCATCGGATAGGTAGTGCTTCGATACCGCGTGAGAAAAATTATTTCGGTTGACTGTGTAGCCACTCGTGCAATGTCGATTGGATGTCTTCATCAGACTTGAAACTCTGCCTTCTTTTAATGGACCAAAGATGTAGAAATCAGATGGTGCCAAATCTGGTGAGTATGGCGGATGTGGTAGTCACTTGAACCGTAGGTCATCGATGGTTTTCATGGTTGCACGAGCAGAATGAGGACGGGCGTTACCATGTTCAAGCAAAACACCTGCACTCAGCAATCCCTTCGCTTTGTGCTTATCGCTGGCCTCAAATTGTTCTTGAGAAGCTCAGTGTAGGTGGCACTAGTCACTGTCGTACGTGGGGACATGTAGTGTTCCAGAATAGGACCTTTCTTATCCCAGAATAAAGTCAACATGACTTTCCGTGCAGAGGGCTGACTGCGAAACTTCTTTGGTTTCGGCGTAAACAAATGTCGCCATTCTTTGCTTGCACGTTTCGTCTCCGGTTGAAAATGGTGCACCCAACTTTCATCCCCAGTGACAATGTGAGCTAGGAAATCCTCACTCTCCTCTTCATAACGCCTCAGCAGCTCTTGACAAGCATCAACCCGACGGACTTTCAGTTCCTGCGTCATCTGTCGAGAAACCCACCTGGCGGACACTTTTCTGTAGCGGAGTTCGTCATGCACTATGTGTTGTACTGATCCGAAGCTCATATTCAGCAAGGAAGCCATTTCAGCCAGGGTGACACGCCGGTTTTCCTGAATAAGCCGATCTGCTGCGGCTATGGACTCCTCTGTCAGAACTCGCTGAGCCTGACCCGGACGGGGAGCATCAGTCAATAAAGTCGTACCTTCTGCGAATTTCTTGCACCAATCGTAGACTTGCCGCTGTGACAGACAGGCGTCCCCATACTTCGTCTGCATTCTCCGATGAATATCAACCGGTTTCACACCTTCACTCCGTAAAAAGCGAATAACTCCACGCTGTTCCTGCTTGGTGCAACTGCGTAGTGGTGCCGCCATCTTGAATCAGCGGTTACTCACATCCAACCCCACCTACCGGCACTGCTTCGTACCACCAGCTCGGAAAGACTTCAAGGACTGTCTCTGCAAATTTCCAAACGCCTAGAAAGAAAAACAGATTTTTAATGGCACTTTTGCGGTTTTCATTTGATTCTCCCTCGTACTATAGCTGCATTACAAGATACAAGCGATATTCATTAATAACATCACTTCTAAAAATAGAATGCTTAGTGTTGGTATACTGCTTAATTTAAAGCAGGGGCATCATTTGGAACAAATATATATCGAATCCGCATTTTTAACTTCTTGTCACAGGAAAACTTTACTTTAAGAAGTTAAATTTGCACTGAAGATAAAATCCACGTAATTATTGTTATGGGTTATTAAAATAATTATATTCACCCCAAGAAAACGGGGTTGAGTTATTTGAAAGAGGAACCGTATTATATTATAGCTCTGAGCTTAAGAATTTCTAGGTAGGGTTCTATAATCTCTGGTAAAACAATAATTGAATCGGTCATACGACTGGAGCATGTTATTTGTATTGCCAAGGTTGAACTTTCTATCTTTGTCTTGTAACAATTTGTGTTAAATACTCAAATTGTGAGTTTTAAAAACTCACTCACAAACACTATTTATATGCATATTTACATAATTTAATTTACTATATTTAACCAATCAATGTGCTAGCTCTAAGTTTTTTCAAAAATCGAACAATTAAAAAATATGGGCGGTATATCATGTAATTTCATTCAAACAGACATCAATTATTACTATTTTGGGGGGATTCTGATGAACGATTTTAGGGGCGGTCTTGAGTGATGGGCACTCCTGTTTAGGGAGGAGGGGCAGATCAAGTATAGTGTTCAG
Organism: Lepisma saccharinum; assembly: GCF_977018435.1. NCBI lineage: Eukaryota > Metazoa > Arthropoda > Insecta > Zygentoma > Lepismatidae > Lepisma > Lepisma saccharinum. Next base: position 72,415,953 of record NC_139234.1, on the reverse strand, counting down.
TAAATCTAAGAAAAAGTTACTTTCAGTAGACACGCTGTCGTAATTAAATACTTTGTGGGGATTACGATATCGTTTGAGGGTGCCGAATATGATTTGGGAGGATGCGCCATTGGCCTTGGGGGGAATGGGCACCCCTGATCCTAATTACAATAAAATTTCATGCATTCTCCTTGAAAAATCGAATATTTCGGAAAGGTAAAATGTAGACAACTAAAACGTGTTAAAATTAAGACAACAGTAGTGTATTTTTCTACCAATGACGATAATATTTTATACACGTATGTTGTGAATGATACTTAACAGAACATTGTTCACAGGCAGGATTGTGTAGGCAGGATTTGTTTTCGAGTGGGGCTCAACTTTTGTTTAGAAAGCACTGTGTATTTGTAAATTGTTAGGTGAAAATAATACTGAAATAACAACTTGCAATATACTGTACCTGTTATTATGTATATTAATTGTGACTACTGTATTATATAAAACACTATTTCTTGACAGAATGTTATGGAAAACATTAAACTCACAGAACAGAAAGGTTACGATGTTTGTGATGTCATTTACAAAGCATGTGCCACTGCGGGTATTTATGAGAAACACGTAACACGTAAGGTAACTTATTCTTTAAATCACTAATAATGGATCCAAATAACAAAAAATATTGAATATTAAATAAAAAGAGTTAATTATTATCTTTTTAAGAATCATTATTTCATACATGAAAATGTACGAGCATGTAAACATTTATAAACAACCTGGGGCAAACAATTAATGTTCTTCGATGTTATTACGATATGGTGAGAAATGAGGGTCTTTCGTAAAAGGTACAAATACAACAGCTGTTCGTACATTAATCGTTTGCCCCAGGTTCTTTATAAATGTTTACATGCTCGTACATTTTCATGCATGAAATAATGATTCTTAAAAACAGTGCTTGGAAGTAACTGGTTACAAGTACATCAGTTACAAGAAGCAGTTGCTTTTTTTGAGGAATTGTAACTGTAACTTGTTACTTTTACAATCAAGTTGCTGTAACTGTAACATAGTTACTTTTTTAGCAATAGAAGTAACGTTTCAACAGTTACTTTTACAGTTACTTTACGACTTAAATTGCTAACTTCAATATTTTTAACGTCGAAGAAGAGCTAAATTTGCTATTCTAAAGATTTTCGTCGAATCCCCTGAGGCAAAATTTCAAGGCTGGCTGAGAGCATAGGCGTCAATTATCTGCTTGGTTCCCCTGTTCTTCAAAGAGCAGCGGGGAAGCGCATTTAATCCTTCCCGGGGGTAGGCTAAATGTTTTGTCTTGACAAAAATTTCCAGATTTCAACGTTCCTCATACTCAGAATGGAATCTACTTCAGGAAGTCGCCTAGGGGGTAACAAACAGGTCCACTCGGTTGATAGCGTCAGACAACGAGTCCTTTTATTTGATCTGTGATAACGATAAAGAATGCACGTGCTTTGTTGCTGATTTTCTGCAGTGGTAAATGACTACTGCTCGCAAACCAAAATCCACGAATGAACATATCAATACTTGCAGGTATGTCAACATGAATCTAAAATAGTATTTTCATTATTTCCATTTCCTTTTTAAAGTTATGTTGTCCGCCTATCTGCGGCGTATGCTTGCTTGTAGACTGAAGGCACTGTATCGCTTGTCGCTTCGATCTAAAATCTCCCTTAACGGACCGTTCATACGGAAGAGACAGGCAACAAGCGACACGGAAATTTCATGCCGAAACAAGCGACACTTCAGTCAATCTACATGCACTCACCGCGCGAATAACAAATCGAGGGAAGATGGTATTCAGTCCGAGCGTCACTCTTTAATTCGAAAGGTTTCTTAGGGCCTCCCCTATGGTGCAGTGGTAGCGTCATTGCTTTGTAATCAAGGGGTCCCGGGTTCGATACCCGGTGGAGGCACAAGTGGTTCGGATCCCACTTTAAAACTGTAGGTCCAGTCTCGATTAGCCTTACTGTGCATAAAGTGGACTTAAAACAACAACTCAACTCAACTAGAAAGGTTTCTTGCATTATGAAGGGTTCGTTTCCGAGCAACACGTATCGCTCGTCGCCTGGGAAGCGACAAGAGACATGGGAATTTCACAACGAAGCGACAACCGATACGGCCCCTTCAATCCATAAGAAGGAATTCATCGCATTTTCCAACAGACCGAGCGACATGCAAGCGATAAGCGACACTTAAGGCTTGTTGTGTTGCCTCAGTTCAAAAGTTCATGAAGGTTGCTTTCCAAAAGATACATGTTACATCTCGCTTTACTCTGAAAGTTCAATAAATGAGTGCTCTTTTTCATTACTGCAATAATTCTTATAAGAACTTCTGTGCACTGTGAAAATGGATTGTTTTCTTTAAATTCAAAGCTTGCCGCTGGGAAGCAACAACAAAAAAAAAATACCATCTATTTCGGTTTTCTTCATAAAACATATAGATATACAAATCGTGATTAAGACTAGAGAAGTATATCATCTTAAAATAAATAAGAAGTATATGATGATTGTATTTATTACTTCTCATGTACTAGCCGGTTGACTGTACGGACTACATGCATATTTTGTACAGTTGTGAAATATAAGTAAGTACTTAAATACTAAAAAGTAGCAATATAGCACATATTTAATAATAATCCTGCCCCAGTAGTTGTTGAATACGATAAAGTCAGTCGCTATTTAATATTCGCAATTAATTTGCACGGGTGTTAATTAATTTGCACGTACTTAGAACTAATTAGCATGTACTTAGAATACTTTACATTTATGTATTTGCATGTTTATAAATTTTATGAATATATAATTATTTATTTTATGAAAAATATGTATATAGAAGGTAATTAGAGGTATTAAACGCTATGCATATGATTTTATATTCATTACTGCAAAGTACAGTATGTAATGTATGAAACTATAATAATTAATGTTTATAATATTGAAAATAAGAGTTTATGGTTTATGAACCGCTATGAACGGTGGTAATGGGTGTAGGTATAGGTCCAATTGCGATTTGGGACGGTCCCGGTACTCGAACCCGCGATATGCAACGGTAATAAATGGTTAGGCCTATAGTGTATACTACGTATGTAATAATTTCATTATGTTATGAAAGACGGTGGTCTCAGACGCTAGACAGAATACTTTCTCCGAATCTCAACTCAGCGGTGAGGGTAGAGGAGAAAGGAATTTTGGGGATATGCGGTCAAGGTCAAATGACGTCAGAACGCCAGAACAAAGAAAGATCCCGATTGACCAATCAGAAATGGTTTTTTCAAGGTTAACCAGTACGCAAGAACAGGGGAAAGCTATGCAATACTGTAGGGCAGGGGTGGGATTCAACCAGACAACAAAGGATGTCTGGGAATGCGCAGCAAGGGTAAAATTTTTGAAGCTATGCGTCGCTTGTAGAACCGGTTTCCGTCGCCAATTAATATTCCGCTCAGGGTTGCCCCAAGGCACAGGACGCTTTAGCGCGGTTTTAGGCTAGAACGCTTGCATGTCAGAACAGGTTTCTGTCTAAGTAGGCCAAGGTTACCGAGAACACAAGAAAAAAGGATTTTTGGATACCCAATTAGATTGGAGCGAGAATTTTACCTTGAACAAGGAGAACGAAGCGTAAGGTTTTTTTTTATCTGTACTATGAAGAAGGGAGAGCTATCAGGGACGGGGCCTACAGTTTTCACCATTTGCTTTTATCACGGGGTAACGAAGCTAGGACCTTTTGATTATTGATTTAGGTAGTAAATTTATGATACTGTGTGCTATTTAACATAATATTGAGTTTATTTTTTACCAAACTTTGACTTTATGTCAAACATTTTACCAGCTTATCCTTATTTTTACCAAAATAACACAATTCAATCTGTTCAGGAAAGACTTTTAGTTACATTTTCGACACACAAAGTGTGTGTCCTCAACTTCTATCTGTTTATTGCACAAGTTTAGGCTTATTATTACTCAAATAACACAATTTAATCTGTTCAGGAAAGATTTTTAGTTACATTTTCGACACACAAAGTGTGTGTTCTCAACTTTTATCTGTTTATTTCACAAATTTATACCTACTTTTACCAAAATAACACTATTTATACTATTCAGGAAAGACTTTTAGTTATGTTTTCGACACACAAAGTGTGTGTTCTCAATTTTTATTTGTTCATTTCACAAGTTTAGCCTAATATTTACTCAAATAACACGATTTGAACGTGTTTTTTTATTACATTTTAGACTCAAAGATATTTTTACAACTTTTTAACTTATTATTTTACAATTTTATACCTATTTTTACCAAAATAACACTATTTATATTATTCAGGCACCATTTTTTATTAAATTTTGGACTCACAAAGACATTTTTTCAACTTTGAACTTATTATTTTAAAAGTTTATTTCAATGTTTTTTACTCAAATAACACAATTTAAGATACTCAGACAGAAGTGTTTATTTTATTGTGCATTTACAAAGAGAGATTTTCAACTTTTAACTTATTATTTACAAGTTCAGGCTTATTTTTTACTCTAATAACACAATTTCATCTATTCAGGCAACATTTTTTATTAAATTTTGGACTAGCAGACACTTCTTTTATTTGTAACTTATTATTTTACAACTTTATGTTAATTTTTTTTACCAAAATAACACTATTTATACTATTTAGGCAAAATGTTTGATAACATTTTAGACTCGCAAATACACACACACACACACACACACACACATACATCTACATACACACACATCTATCTACACACACACACACACACACACAAACACATACACTCACACACAGAGAGATTTTTTCCAAGTTTACAGGATAATTCTCTAATTTTACCAAGGGGACTATAACTGGACGTTTATTTTCCCCCTTAAATATAACAATGTAATGACAAATCACAGGACAAGACGAAGCTAGCAGATGACTATGTGGCTTTTAAGTCCATCTGCCAAACTTTTTTACCATGCTATTTAGCCTTATAGTTTTTATTCAGGGTAATTTTCAAGTATTACTGACTTCTTGAGTGATAGACTTAATATCAGAGGTTATTTGTATCTGTTATATTATGCGAGTTTTATTTTTTACTACAATTATGACTAAATTCCACTGACTGTAGATTAAAGCTTAGGCTCTAAAGGGGCCATTTAACATGTATAGTGACAATTCATAGGACAATATGAACCTTACAGAGGCTTGTAGGAGGCATAGGAACACATGCCAGAGCTTTATTAGACTGCAAGAAGCACTTACAAGGAGTACTGCGAGGAAACGAAGTTGATTTTTTTGAGTGCTTTACCAGTTACACAGCCAATATTTGATATTTTGACACACAAAGTGTGTCTTGTCAAGTTTTGTCTATTTATTTCACAATTTTATGTAATTTTTTATTCTAATAACACAATTTTAACTATTCAGGCAACATTTTTTATTGTAATTTGGACTTTCAAATATATTTTTTAAATCTTTGTATTAAACTTTCTATTTATTGCGTTTTGTGTCTCACATTCATTAATTTTTAATTTAGATTTTTATTTTTTATTTTTCTAAAACTAAAGAAAAAAGTATTTTTAACTAAAAGTTATTTTATAGTTTTCGGTTTTCAGATTTCAACTATGCTATTTTTGGTTCTGTATTTCTATATTAGGATATTACAAAGTTTTAAGATGTGTATAATATTTCAAAGTATTTTCAGGGTGTATTTGTTAATGCATTTGGATGATAACTATTAGGTTTGTGAATGAACTAATGTTAAGAATAGTTCAACCAATCAGAAAACGCGTCGGTTTTATTTCATCCAATTAGAAAACGCGTTGGTTTTATTTCAACCAATCAGAGAAGGCTTCAGTTTTGCTTATGAGGTATAAAAACTGCGTAAAAGCTAGCAGAAGCTATTTTGAGAAGTATTTGTGAAGCATTGTGTCAGAGAAGACATCAAGTTGTGATTATTGGCCGTGAGTTTCAGACAAAGAACTCAAGAGAAACTATAATTAAGGTAAATGATTTTTTATTATGTAGCGTGTTTTTAAATAATATGTAAATGCTAATATTGAAACGAAGAAAACTTCAATACAAACCAAAAAGAATATGCGTAATGTGAACAAGTACTACAACTATATTTCTATTTTTCAGGTGCTTCTAATTTTGTATGTGTGACTGAAAGGGACCATTAGTGAAAGATGGCGTCTTCAACCTCGACAAACAAGGCTAACCACACTACGGTGAGTAACTCGCAAGAGATTTTACCACTGGAATGTATATTTCTCCACTAGTTTTAGAAATAATATATAAATCCAGAAAACAAAGAAACGAAAAAAGTAAATACAGAAATGAATATGCGTAATATAAACAAGTACTACAACTATGTTTCTATTTTTCAGGTGTTCTTATTTGTGTATCTGTGAGTGGAAGGGTCTGTTACTGGAAATAACGCCAACAAAGTAACCGACAAGGACATGAGTCAAATAATTGCATCATGTCCATGTTTTTCCAATTATATCTATAAGGATTGTGTGTTGGAGACTTTGAAGAGGTATACACCTGGCAAGTATATTATATGCTGGGGATGTTATTCTAATCAAGGCAACCAACTAGCTAGCCCACGATTGTGTTGTTAACCATTTCTACGAGTGTGAATGCGTATGCTGTAAAAAAGAAGATTTACTCTCTGAACGTTATTTTACTTGCCAAGGAGAACGCTGTTTGAATAAATGCCAACGATGTGTTAAGTGGATGTGCGAGAGAATCCAGTATTATTTACAGGATTTGGATAACACAAAACATATTTTTGATTTTTATATTACTAACCATGAGGATGTTGCGGATGCTTTGACGGCACACAAGGTACAGACAGAATACAAAGCTTTTTACAGTGTGTTATGTGAAATTTCAAACAATATCGAACTAGTGAAAACTCTTATAGATCCTATACGCTCAGCAGAGCTTATTTATGGTAGCACAGGATTTTTGTGAGAGTTGAATAGAGACTGACTAATAACAGCGAAAATGGTGCAATACATTATTGATGTACAAGGATTTATTTATAACAGAACATTTATATTGCGTGAGGTTTGTGTGAGTTCTACAAATTTGGACACTGTGTATTATGCGCTTGTGAGTGTTCCCGATTATTTCAAAGAGAACAAAGAATCGCGCTGGGTTAAAGACAATATCCATGCATTAATGTATGATATTCCTTGTGGATGTGAAATATACATTGTCCGGAGGGCAGTTAGGAACTTGAACTGTCAAGGTGGTACATTTTTCTGCAAAGGAAAATCCCAAATTATCAAAGATTTGTTTAATATTGATAACATCGTTGATTTACAAACTGTAAACTGTCCATCCCTTAAGAATTTGTATATGAATCAAGGAGGATTGTGCAAGTATCATTCTGATACTTCTCCCCCAGCTGAACAAGGTTGCGAATTCAGAAATGTTCAAAGACTTGTATGTTGGTACAATAATAAAAATATTAAGGTGTAATGTATTTTAGTGCAAATAATAAAGATTTGTGAAAAAAGTAGTGTAAGTGTATTGTTTCTACGCAATACTTGGTACGAGTGCTTTTTTAGCCTCTTTTTTTATCAATTGAATATCAGTTTTTGACATATTTTGACAATTTTTTTGTCTGTGTTTTAGCGTTTAGCGATGTTTTAGTAAAATTTCCCATTTTTCCCACCTCATACTTGGTACGAATGCCACGATCTTACGTGATATAACTTAAGTAGTGGTTATGGACCGTTTGAGAAACATCAATTGGGGATCAAAAAAAACTCAAAAACTCACTTTCTCTCCACGTTCCCCGCCTCATTTATTGCGCTGACGATGTTTCACAGCGAAGAAAACAGCACCAAAACATCAAAAACTCACTTTACTCATTTGGGGTTCACCAAAACCTCAAAAAAAAAAAAAAAAAAAAAAAACTCACCTTTTCTCCACGTTCCGCGCCTTATTTATTGCGCTGATGATGTTTCACAGCGTGTTTATATATCGTGACCTTTGTAAACCTCTCTCGGGAACGATGTGTAGTGGACTTTAGAGAGTTCTGCGCCCTTAAGTGAGGTTCAGTGTTGCCAACCCCCAAAGAAAAATGAACAGAAAAAGCTCTGGCATCACTTTTCAAGCTATTTTTTACCTCCTGCAAATCTTGCTCTTATGCTACCTCGTCCTTTGACCTACACTTTTGAAATGACTTACGACATTTTCCTATAAGTCTGTCTCCTCTTACTGTAAGGTCCCTCAGTGTAATCTACTACGACCTGCTCTCAGCGTAACCTGCTACGATGTTTTTTTTTTAAAAAAAAAAACTCATGTGTGATCTTCTGCGGTGTGTGTGTGTGTGATAATCAAAATTATTTTTGTTAAGGCCCTCAAAATAGAAAAAAATATCCCGCCAGAGAGGGGTGCGTGGTGCCCAACACCGTTCTAAATGGTCATGGCTATCAAAGCCATGCCTCTGTAGAGTTTCATGAGTTATTATTTTTTTTTATTTGCGCACCGAACTAACTTACATTGGATCCCGATAGTGGTATGCAGCGTTAATTTAATCGGAGGTGCCTTATCGGCTGGATCGTCGTCGTTTTGCAGTACCGTCGAGGTGAAGTCCAAATCGTACACGCGCTTGCCGAAATGCTTTCGTATGCGCGGAAGGGTGTGCTCGGACCAGTGTGGAAATTTATTTTTCGCACCACCGAGGTTGGTTGCGAGAGTCTTCGTACTCGAAGTGGTGTGCGAGGGGCTTGTTGTGGCCGAAGATGTGTCCGTCGTGCTGGCGATGCTCGTCATTGTGGTGGTATCGTTTTTAATTCGCCGATACTAAGGCTTCGATCAAAAACGGATTCAAAACAATTCTGTCGGGCTGGCGCAAATCCAAAACTAATCCACTAGGGTGGTGAATTAATTGTAAATTTGCAGCATCGACGTCGGACGACGACCTAAACCAGGCGCGGCATTTTTGGCATATTCTGTAATTGTTCGTGATGGGTTGCAACGAGGAAGGTTCGGTGCCTACGAGTATAACTTTCAAATCCGAAGAAATGAGCGTCGGGGTTGTGTTGGTTAGTGTTTGCAGGAAACACATCGTGTGGCAAAATTCGCAGCACGAGTCCGGTACGTCGCAGCAGGAGAATTCGATGCGAATGTTGCCCGGGATAAAATGGAGCAGGCACGCTTCGTTCTCCTGCAGGTCGATCTGGTCGAGGATCAAGCTGAATCCCAACTTTGGAGAAACGACCGCTTTCACGGTGTTGTTGTTCGCCTCGGTTCCAAATAATTGCCTGGCTCCGAAATTGCGATCTTTCATGTGAAAATATGAAAAAAGCGTTCGTACGACTTCGACCCAAGGTGCGGGGACCTTCACCCAGTTCACGCGCTCGATACGCTCCCGAACGAACGCGGAATCCTTTTTGGGAAAATAGCGTTCTTTGCTCGCGTCCAGGTTGAGAGAATCGATGTACGCGGCCCACGACCACACTTGGTGGTGCTGCTCCTGCTCGCTGCCACCCTCCACGATCTGGTGGAAACGAAAATTATCGGGCAGGATCGTCCGTTCGAAGGTTTTGTACTGATTCGATATTCTTTTTTATGTTCTCAGGAGGCGCAGAAATTGAGTTTTGAACGCGTCAGTTTCGGTCACGTCCTGGTACAAACTTTCAGTACGTTCAACTTGTTTTCCAAAACAGTATAATGCAACACCAAGTAATTGATGTTGCAGTGTATGATGAAGAACGTCGGGATGATGCAGCAGAATCGATATATAACACCCCAGCCGAGAAAGTAATGCGTGTGGAAACGATGCTGGGTAGTCCACGTGAATTCGTTGAGAACGTGGCCGTCGCAGACGGTGTTCGGAAAAATCGTTCGCAGGTACTTGGCCGGATCCTTTCCGAAAACCTTCTCGAAAACGTGACGCCAAGCCAGAGCGTTGATGCAGTCGCTTTTGAAACTAGCCAGCTGTGGGGGCTGACAGATCGAGCTTCCTCCCCAGATCGAATTGAGTCGCGTGCCTTTCCACGAACTCCAAGTAAGCCTTCGCCGTGGGCCACACGATGCTCGTGACGATCTGATCTTTGTATTCCTCCGAGAAATTCTATATAAAATAACATACCTGAAATTCTATTCACAGTATAGATTGATTTTTTTTTTTTGAGTTTTGTAATCACCCCAAGAAATTCCATATAAAATAACATACCTGAAATTCTATTCACAGTATAGATTGAATTTTTTTTTGAGTTTTGTAATCACCCCAAGAAATTCCATATAAAATAACATACCTGGAAATTATTTTTTTGGTTTGTATGATCTCAGAAAGCATAATGGAATCCACCAGTTTGATCGAATGTGTTACTTGCGAAAAATTAATATCTAAAACTAATATTAGCAAGCACAGGGCAAGATGTAACGAAACAGCTTCGAGAATTAATCGTTCGTTACCTTCTAAGCCTTGTGCACGATGCGGAAAGATGATCAGCATTGCAAATTTAAGTAAACACCTGAAAATTTGCAAACCATCGACCGAACAAGGAACAGTGAAAAGAAAAATCGATGATCCAGAAACGGAAGCTTCCACTTCCAAGCAAGTTAAATTATCCGATGAACGAAAACCAATTAGATCTGCATTTAACCGTTATATTCAGGATTTCTCTTTTACTTCGGAACCAGGCCGGAACATTCTTAGTTTCTTGCGTGAAACGAAAAAATCCGTGATAAATATTCTAAAAAACAAATTGGAAAATAATTCCATAAAAGTATACGTTGATCTATTTTCCGAATACGAAAAAGTCGATGGTACAACAAGTATTTTTTATCATCGAACAAAAAACCAGGCTCTTCATTTGGCAGACGTCGATAATTTGGACGAATTTTATTCTGATCTTTCCAACGAGCTGGTTAAGAAATACGACGATTTCGAGGCTAAAGGGTCGGGATGGTCTCTGTGTGGAAGTCCTCACACGTTAACTGTTTACGTGAACCGATTCTCGCCTCTTCGAGCTTCCAGCTACGTTCCTCTTCCACCGAACATTCAACACAAGAGGGCTGTGTTAAATATACAGAACAGCGATAACAAGTGTTTCCTTTGGTGTGTGTTGGCGAAACTTCATCCGATTTATTGGTCAAATCATCCAGAACAGGTTTATCATTACAAGCAGCATGAACCTGAACTGGAAAATGCAATGTCTGGCATCGAATATCCGGTGACCATTTCTGACATATCAAAATTCGAAACACGAGCACGAGATGCAGAAGGAAAACGCTTAATCATCAACGTGTATTCCTATACGTTGGATAAACATGTCGTGCATCCCGTCAGGATAAGCGATGTCGACGATGACGATGCTCGTGTGATTAATCTTCTTCTAATTTCAAACGACAGTGTTCGTCACTACACACTAATTCGTTCACTATCACGCTTGGTCAGAAGTCAATCAACCAAGTATGCAAACAACATCGAAGTTTGCCCGAGATGTCTAACCACGTTCAACGATCGACAACAATCCGATTATCGAAAATACACCGGACGTCAGATTGCTATCGATAAACTTGTCGAACATAAAATATATTGCGGCAACAACAGACCGGTTCGAATGTTGATGCCCGAAAAGAACGAAGTGGAAGAATTCAAAATGCACAAGGCATTGTTGGAACATCCGGTCATCATCGTTGCTGATTTCGAGGCGTTCCTCAAACCACTCTCATACTGCGATGCGGATCCCGAAGTTTCTTCCACCACACCTTACCAGCTTCACGAACCAAACAGTTTCGGTTACGTTGTCGTGCGACGGGATAAAATAGATGAACCGTACGTATACCGAGGACCCGATGCAATCGAACGCTTCTTCGAAAAGATGGTCGAGGAGGTTGGGAAAATTGGATGCATGCTGCGAACATCGAAACCGATGCTTCCGTTATCTGCTATCGAACTTCAAAATTACTATGACACTGTCAAATGTCCTGTGTGCGATAACCACTTCACAGACGACAATCGTAAAGTGTTTCACCATTCGCATACGGACGGTCGCTTCATAAGCGGAATCTGTAATGCATGCAACCTCAAAATCCAAAAACCAAAATTCGTCCCCATATTCTTTCACAATGGTTCTAATTACGACTTTCATCCCTTAATCAGGAAACTTGGATACGACGCTCAAAAAATAGATATTCTTGCTCAAAACGAAGAAAGATACATCTCTATAAGTAAGAAAGTTATGATTCCCGAGACTAAAAATACCATCGAGATGAGGTTTCTGGATTCGTACAGATTTCTCTCTGCCAGCCTGGACGCTCTTGCCGGCAAACTTTTAGACGAACAATTCAAAATTACAAAAGCTAGTTTTCCCAACGTAGACATAGAACTCGTTAGACGTAAAGGGATTTATCCTTACGAATATGTTAGTGATGGTTCTAAATTCAACGACGACGCTCTCCCACCTCCAAGAGAATTTTACAGCAGACTCAGAGAGAAAGGAATCACGGACGAAGAATACCAACACGCGCAACTCATGTGGGAGAAATTAGGATGTAGGACACTCGGAGACTACCACGATGCCTACTTAAAACTGGACGTGACGATACTCGCGGATGTTTTTCAAGCGTTCGGGAAAACGGCAACGAATATTTATAAATTAGATCCAGCGTATTTCTACAGCCTACCGGGATTAGCGTGGTCGGCAATGTTATTCCAGACAAAGGTCAAGCTGGAACTGATATCGGACGTGGACATGTTACTTTTCATCGAGAGGGGGATTCGGGGCGGGATGGTACAATGTGTGCAGAGATATGCAAAAGCCAACAACGTGCACATGAAAGAAGATTATGATTCAAATCGAGCATCGAATTACATCTTCTACGCCGACGTTAATAATCTCTACGGACATGCCATGGTACAGAAACTTCCTTACGGGGGATTCGAATGGGCATCAATAGACGTAGAAAATTTCGACGATAGTGAGTATGGCTTCTTCGCAGAGGTGGATATCGAATTCCCCGACCATTTACACGATCTGTTCAGCGATTTACCACCGGCATCCGAGTTCAAATCTTCGCCTCATTCTAATCAATGCAAGCTTTTATTGACTCTAGAGGGGGAAAAGAGATACGTTGTTCATTACTCGAATCTCCGATTCCTGATCGGGAAGGGTGCTAAGGTAGCGAATGTTAGAAGAGTCCTCAAGTTTAAACATTCCGAGTGGCTCAAACCGTACATTGAAACAAACACGCAACATAGGACGGTTGCCACTTCCGATTTAGACAAAGATTTTTTTAAATTGATGAATAACGCGGTGTATGGCAAGACGATGGAAAACGTGCGGAATCACGTAGACGTGAAATTGGTTTCGGATAAAAATAAATGCATGAAGTGGATAGCCGATCCTAGATTCAAGTCGAGAAAAATTTACAACGAGAATTTGGCACTTTTCAATCTAGATATAAAATTGATGAAATTCAGAAAACCAATTTACGTTGGCGCAACGGTTCTCGACTTGTCGAAACTTTACATGTTCGAATTTCATTACGACGTGATGAAACCCTTCTTCAATGATAAAATATCACTTTTGTACACGGACACCGACAGCTTCATTTACAGCATACAAACACCTAACCTCTATGAAGACATAAAAAATCCTTCCATGCTCGAGTATTTCGATACTTCTGCGTATCCTCAACCCAACAGATTTGGGATTCCTTCCCTCAACAAAAAAGTCCTAGGTAAACTGAAAGATGAATGTAACGGTGATATTATTGTCGAGTTCGCGGGTTTGCGATCGAAAATGTATGCCATGAGAACAGAAAGTAGCGTCACGAAGAAAGCAAAAGGTGTGGGCAAAAATACGGTGGAGAACAAACTCACCTTCCACGATTACATCGATTGCCTTTACTCACAATCGACGATACTAAGTATAGAAGAAAGAATCCAAAGTGTAGACCACGTGATTACAACAAACGAAGTTAGGAAAGTAGCATTAGATCCGCATGACGATAAAATATGTATTTTGTCTTGTGGAATCCACACGTTGCCTTGGGGACACTATCGTTTAGAAATTAGTAAAAATTGTAGGCAATGCAAATGAAAAAAAAAACTTTAACTGTCTCACATACACAATAAGTAACTAGCAAGGACAATGAATCTTTTTGGTTTCCGAAAACAGACCATCATGGAAACTCCACCACCAAATTCCAATAACCTCTTACCTTCCGTGTTATCTAAACTCAATAGTCTCTTGATAGTACACCTCAACAGTATCTGGACGAAATTGGACGAGGACGTTGGTAAAATGTTTTACGTCTTCAACAACAATTTACATTTCTACGAAATTCCGATCGACGGGAAACTTCGGATCACCGTGAATCCGGAGAACGCAGGCGAAATCAAAATTTCTACCGGCAAGAACATTTTTCGAATGAAGCACGACAAGGTATTTTCTAACATGGCGTACGATGTGTCTGCAGGAGATTGTTTATACGTTCAACTCCTCGGAGATTACGACAAACTAGTTCCTCTCTTCGTAGAATTACGAATCGTCTATCCTATTATAAATAACAGTTAACCAAAATGCCTAACGACATTTTCGGCCACACCAAGCGTGTGGACCACGCAGAAGAGATTCTCATGTTGGATGTTCGAGTAAAGAAGTTGAGGAGCGATTTGATCGCTTTGCAGGAGACCTTAAACAAAAGTTTAGAGTCGGAAATCGCTACGCTCCAAACGCAATGTCTCGATCCCATTCTGAAAATCGATTCCGAACTGAAAACGCTAATAAAAAATTATGTCGACGTACCTTCCTACGACAACGTTCAAAATATACAGTTGAGCGTGGATTCGCTTCAAAATGATTTGGCCAAATTACAGCAATTTCAATCGAAAAATGAAGATTTGGAAAAATTGAAACTCGAAATCGAAGAACGAACTTCCGCAATCGAAAAGAATTTCTCTGGACTTCAAACCGTCGTGAATGATATTGATGCAGAACGCTTGCACGTCGTCGTTTCCAAATTACAAGAAGAATTCACCGGCACGTTGGAAGAAATTAAATCCAAGTTACAGACTTTGGAAGATACCATGACGAACCTACCATCGTCAGACGAACTGCAGGTCATCGGTAAAAGCGTCGCGAACATAAAAATTCAACTGGAGGCTTATCGAGATTTCGAACACATTCAAACCACCATCGCTACGCTTAAGGCGTCTCTGGAGTTGATCAACGAAGCGATTAAAAATATTCACGCTGAAGCGAGCGCGCTGACGAGCATTCAAGACACGTTAAGCACGGTTCAGCAGAAGATCGAATATTTAGAAAATTTGAACGTCGAATCCAATCTTGCTCATTTTCATCACGTCCTCGACAACATACAGGGTGACTTGAAATCGTTACGGACGAGCGTGCCTTCGAGCGAAGATTTGGAAAAATTGAAAACGGCGGTGACGGCACTATCCGATTCGAGCGACATCAAAAGTTCATTGAGCGATCTCGAGAGTAGGGTGGCCAATCTCCCCACCTCCAAAGAATTGCACGCTTTGAAAAGGAACATATCACGTATGCTGAAACGACTGGAAACGGAAACGGCGAACGTGGAACAGATTCGAGACGAAATCAGTTCGCTGGTGTCGACGCTGCCCACTACGCAGAGCGTCGCGGATCTTCACACGCAGTTTACAGAGATGCGAAGCATCGTGAACGATCTTACCGAGAAAAGTTCGAAATTGAATCAAGTCGAGAACCTTCAGAACATTGTCGTCAACATCAGAGATCAAGTTGGAGTGCTGGAATCCACGCAGGAATCGACGCTGGCCTCTTTCGGTGCCAAGTTGCAAGAACTGAACGAAAACTACAAGCAGTTGAACGTGGAAGTGAAAATCAAACCGTCGTTTTCTGCCGTAACGGATACCATAGTCGAGCATTTGCTGCCCATCGAAAATAAACTCGGACACGTTCACAGTAATCTGCTCGGCGTCGACACTAAGTTCGCCAAATTGTTCACCTTGCAAGCCATCGAAATCAACAGCGTACCCAATCAACAGAGAATCTCCACGTTCGTCGAAGGTAACAAACTGTACATGATGCATCCTTATCATCCGTACTACAAGTTTCTCCTCGATGGCACGATTCAGATAAACGAATTTTCGTACTGGTCTCACGGCAGAAAACCTAGCGTTCCCACCATGACCTTGATATCGAATCGTGGTGTCCAGAAAGCAGGAAACATTCCTCTGGCACGTTGGAACGAAACGCGCAACATATATGAAATACACAAAGACGAAGATCTTACCGTTTTCGACGTGAGTGCCGGCGATAAGCTGATCGTTCAAAACACGAGCGAGGTGCCACCCTCTTTGAATCCCATCACGCTGGTGCTTCTCTTCAAACGTAATCTCTAAAAAAAAAAAATGTCTAGGCAAGCCATCGTCCAAGAATTGCATAAACCTGCACGCCGCAACTACGAACGTTTGGCGGTGGTAACCAAGGGCATCGACGACCTCTGGGAAAGCGACCTCGTGGAGATGAGTAGCGGCAAGTTGAAAAATGTACATAAATTGAACAAGGGCAACAAGTACCTCCTCACCGTCATAGACACATTTTCGAAATTCGCATGGGCTCTACCTTTGAAAGCGAAAACAGGAACGTGCGTCACGGAAGCATTCAAGACAATTTTTCGCGAAAGCGGCGGCAGACGACCTCGGTTTCTGCACACGGACAAGGGGAAGGAATTTTACAATGCCGTATTCCAAAAGTTTATTCGGAAACACGACGTTCGACATTACTTGACCTTCAGTGACGTCAAGGCCAGCATCGTGGAAAGATTCAATCGCACTCTGAAATCGCGCATGTGGTCACGCTTCACGCTTCAGGGAAGCTACAAGTGGGTCACCATTCTTCCGGAACTCGTTAACGACTATAATCACACGGTGCACAGAACGATAGGCATGAAGCCAGCTGACGTTACCAGGTCTGACGAGCAACGTTTAATTTCTAGCGTTTACTGTCCAAAGTACACGCCCACGACAAAAAACCTAAATACAAAATTGGAGAACAGGTGAGGGTCAGTAAATTGAAGCGAACGTTCGACAGGGGTTTCACACGAAACTGGAGCACGGAACTTTTTACCGTGGTTCGAGTTCTACCCGGGAACCGTCACACGTATATAATAAAGGACAGTGGCGGTGAAATTTTATTGGGGCGCTTCTACGAGGAGGAACTCTCTAAAACTAAATACCCCGACACGTACCTTATCGAAAAAGTTTTGCGTAAGAGAGGCGACAAACTTTTGGTGAAATGGCTGGGACTTCCGGGAAAGAGTTGGATCGATTCAAACGAAGTGATTCTATGAGTGCGTGGAATGTCGTGAAACGTCTACCTGATTCGGAAAGTCAAACGAAGAAAAGAAACGGCGAATTGCTCCCCGACAGCATACGGTGTCTGATCGTAGGACCTTCGGGGTGCGGAAAGACGACACTGCTTATTGATAATTTTATCCTCTCACCCAATTGGTTAGACTGGGAAAACAGACACCTCTACGTATTTTCGAAAAGTCTCGAACAACCGAAATACCAGCAACTTATGAAACTGTACGAGGGACTGGGCATTGCAACTTTCGCATCTGAAATCATTCCACTGGACGATTGTCTCGAGAATTCCGTTGTGGTGTTCGACGACATGATCTTGGAAAATCAAAACGAGATTCGTAATTTTTTCACTCGAGGTCGTCACAAAGGATTGGATTGTTTCTACCTGGCACAAACTTTTTCCAAGGTTCCGAAACAACTGCTACGCGACAACGCTAATTTTATATATTTGTTTCGA
The DNA here is from genome assembly GCF_977018435.1 of Lepisma saccharinum. Lineage (NCBI taxonomy): Eukaryota > Metazoa > Arthropoda > Insecta > Zygentoma > Lepismatidae > Lepisma > Lepisma saccharinum. The sequence goes on along the minus strand of NC_139234.1, from coordinate 72,398,154 downwards.
CAAGACCACACCAATTTAAAACACGCACACGATGATTACGTAGGGGCTGCAATGAATTACAATCTATTTTCTAAATTCTGCTCCCACTGTTGGAACAGCGGTGATTTCGGATTCGTGACCATCGACATGACTCGAAAAGCAAACCATGGAAAATATAGAAATAAAATAAACGTTTATCTAGACGTCTCAAAGGCTAACAAGAGGACAATTTCAGATTTGCAACAAGAAGAAAAAAATCCAAAAAAAATCAAAAATCGAGAATCTAAAAAATAAAATTTGAAAAAACGTTCTTTTTTTTTCAAACGTCTGACAAGCATATATAAAATAACCATTACAACAAAAAGTGAGTGTTAGAAAAGTGGATAGTCTCAAGCGGGTGACAGCAAGAAAACTACGAGAACCGAACGTATAGGCTGAGAATTCGACGTTTCAAAAACGTTTCAACGTATATAGAAAAATGTCAAAACGTCAATTTCAAGAAGACGAAAATCTCAAGTTGCGAGAATACCTCGTGAAGCGCTTCAAAGGTTGGAAATCCGGGAATCGCGGATCCTACGAAGAGAAGAAGCGTCAGGATCAACCTGTGATCGATGCCATCAGCGGTCTAGGTAAATAAATTAAAAGTGTCACGGAACAAAATAAAAATTTGATCAACGAACTCGTACCACTCGCAGCTAAAAGTTACGCTGTACCCACGCCCATTTCGAGCATTCCTTCGACACCGTTCGAACTGAAGGATGTACCACGACGTCGAGCCATAGGTAGCACGTCTTCGGATAAGATCGAGTTGGGACCTTTGGCACGAGACTACCTGTGCACGGGGAAGTTCGACAAGGATGAAGTGTTCGGATTGTATCCGAGTATGGAAACCAACGAGGGTGGTGTCGTGTGGAAGATTGGAAAATCGAAAGTCACCTTCGAAGGCAACGACATTAGTAGTATAAATTTGTGCATCTGACCACAACTCTGATTTCTTGACCAAACGACCACAAAAAGTTGAAAAACTCACTTTCCCTCCCTGTTCCGTGCCTCATTTATTACGCTGACGACGTTTCACGGGCGCAAAAAGGCAGTGATGAGTGAAAGATGAGCTCTCATCCCCTCATCCTTCTCATCTTTCTCATTCTCTTTTTATTCTCTCATCTTCCTCTCATCCTCCTCTCATCCTCCCATCTTTCTCTTATCCTCTCATTTTTTTATTTTCTTATTTTCTTATTTTTTGAAAGATGAGTGCATCTTATCGTAATTTTCCAAGTCTGGGACCAAATGTTTATATATCGTGATCTTCGTAAACCTCTCTTCTCATCCTCTTATTCTCTCATCCTCTCATTCTCTCATTCTCTCATTCTCTCTACCTTTAGAATATTGTCGTCAACATTAGAGATGAAGTTGGAGTGCTGGAATCAACGGGGCCAAATGTTTATATATAGTGATCTTCGTAAACCTCTCTCTCGGGGGGGAACGATGTGGCACATACACACGTGCGCGCTCTCATCTTCTCATTTTCTTATTCTCTTATTCTCTTATTTTTGAAAGATGGGTGTATTTTATCGTAATTTTCCAAGTCCGGGACCAAATGTTTATATATTGCGACCTACGTAAACCTCTCCTCTCATCTTCTCATCTTCTCATTTTTGAAAAATGAGTGCACCTTATCGTAATTTTCCAAGTCCGGAGCCAAATGTTTATATATATCGTGACCTTCGTAAACCTCTCCTCTCATCCTCTTATTTTTGAAAGATGAGTGTATTTTATCGTAATTTTCCAAGTCCGGGACCAAATGTTTATATATTGCGACCTACGTAAACCTCTCTCTCGGGGAGGGAACGATGTGCCACACACATACGTGCGCGCGCTTATGTATTGTAACACAAACAAACAAACAAATAATAATTGTTGTTTTTTAGGATGCCTGGCCCCTATAACCTCGCCAGGGTGCGTGGTGCCCAACCAAAAATGTAAAAGTTTTCTAATGGCTGCGGTTATAGATTACCGCACCTCTGTAGAGTTTCACGTGTTTTTTTTTTCCCCCAAACTTCCATGAAACCCTACAGAGGACCTCCGTAATGCATGCAACGTGTACTAACGACTCTAGTGTTATTTGATGTTGTGATATTTTTTGGATATAGAGTTTTATTATGAGATAGATAAAAATAATTATGTTTATTATAATATTTTCTTGATGAAGATGGAGAATGTATGTGTGTGTTACAAATAAAGTTGCATGCTTTTTTTTCTAGTGTGTGTGTATGTGTTTTTGATGTTTCGACAGCATCTGAAACGATAAAAAAGAAATTTTATTGTTAATTTTCACGTGTAAAAAACAACAACAAATTTTTTTTGTGCAAATTTTCTGATTGTCTCGTGCTATAGTGCAAAAAAGATATTGTAAGTGATAACTAATGAAATTGACATTTGTAACTGGTCTGAACTAGTGAAATTCGTATTGTGCCATTGTAACTGATTGTGCTAGTCCAAAAAATTACTTATTGTGCAAGAAAAGATGTTAAAAACTTGTTAAAACTGCTCTGTGACCCTCTCGTTCTTCACGTCGTAGGCGAAGGACTTCTCTGCAATCAGGATGACACTGCATAGGGTATCCTCGGGCAAGGCATCGTGGAACTCGCAGACGACCTTGATGTTGGTTCGATCGTTGACCACCACCTGCTTTCTCTTAGATGTGTTGATGACGGTCATGGGTCTCCGTGCTTTGAATTCGCTGGGCGTGTAGTACATGTCCACACTTCCCTCGGTCACGCGTTTGTAAGCCGAAAACGCTTCGTAAAGTTTGAGGTAATCGTTTTTGGTCACGTCAAGATTGTAATTCTCGCGCGGGAACACTTCATTGCGTCCATTCTTCAGATAAACGTTCTTGATCTTGCAGTCGTCGAATTTGCTGGAATCTTTTTCCTGATTCTTATCGCGCCCGGTCTGAAAGAGCACAACGACGAAATCTGGCATGTCGAACTGTATGTTGTTGAACTGCGTCGTCACGTCGAATTCCATGTGACTTCCGGACGCCAACTTCTGCACGCACTGGTAACCGTGAAAGTGAATCGGCACCTGCGGACTCTTCAAGATCTCGGCTTTGTACTTGAGGGCGTAGTTCGTTTCGTATTCCACCACTGGCATTCTCAATTCCATGCTTTGGATGGCGCATTTCGCTGCTTCGGGTAAAGTGTTGGCTATCGGCGTGGTGCCGTCCGGGCCCAAAGTAGCGTATCGCATCAGTGCGTCGTTGTCGTTGGCCGCTCTTCGAAACGTGACTCTCAGTCCTCCCTTCCACATGATCTCCTTGTAGTCCGAGAAGAATCCTGGAAGCAGACGCATGGGAAAGAGCACCGTGTGACTTCTCGTCGATATTTTGGTCCCGGCTTCGAATCCTCCTGCTTGATAGTACGCTGCGTCTGTTTTGGATAATTTCAATGTTCCCACTGCCGTCGACGTGATGCCTGGATAGTCTATTCTGTCGATGACGGTGTTGTGTTTCCTCACCTCCACCTGCGAGAACAGGTGAGGCACGAAGTTGTCCACGAGTATCAAGTTTGCTGCTGTGGGAAACGCGTCTCCGCTTTCCTTCTTTACCACGTCGAATTGAAGGTAGAGGTCTGCTCTGTGAGGATGAACGAACCCATCGCCTACGTCCACGTCGTATTCGATCTCCCTGTTCGCTTCGTTCAGATTGGCGAACGTGCGACGGTTGGGAGGAAAAGATTGCAATTCGTAACTTTCGATTTGCTCCATTTTACATGTATGGTTATTTATTATACGTTGATCTCCACGATGGCCGTCGTAGTGGCACCTGCGAAATCCACCACGTCTCCTTTCTCGTTCGTCACCACCAACTCTATGTCGTCTATGCGGTTGCGACAAACTGGAAAATAGATCAGCGAAGAGGGCGTGTAGATGATCGGTTCCATGAACTCGGAACTTGGTTTGAAAGTGGCTATGATTCCCGTCTGCTTGTGACTTCCTAATAATCCGTCCGAGGATTTCGTGATCATTCCTTCCGCCACGTTACAGTGTACGTTCAAAGTCTCTATGGCCAAGAATTTAGGAATGTTGGTTGCTACGTGCTTGATGCCAGCTTCGAGTTTGGTGTCGTTCTCGAAACCTAAAAGTTCTCCTATGGTGCCCAGGTCCACGGTCTCCGTCGCGGATAGGATTTCCACTCTGTGCGTGACCGAATTTTGAGAAAGATATGTGCCTTTGGGTAATTGAGCTTGCAAAGTGGAAAGATTGTATTGTCCTGGCGTGACGACGATGTGTTCGCTTCCGACGCTAATTTTGTTGTTGTGGTGGGTGACGCTAGGTATGAGGTACATGCTGTAGAATGCACGCAGAGCCACGGATTTAGGATAGACAATGTCGTCGTGCAGCGTGAGTTTCAAGATTGAAGATTCGCTCGTGAGATGGAACACGCCCATCCTAGTGATGCTGTTTCAGGTTCCACAGTACTTTCTGGAAATCTTCGACCGTAGGGTTATTTATTTTAGAGAGAAACGCGAGCACGGAGAGGCAGAGATGACCGCAGTTCACGTCTCCGAAATCTTGAATGCGTTCGTCGTTGTAGTATATAGAGGTTTTGCTCGTTTTCAGATAATGAATTAAATTTGTAGGTGGAACACCTCCGAAAGAATCGAAAACGAATGCTTTATCATCATTTTTGTGGTAACATATCCAATGCGTGCCTGGATTTTCTTGACCGTCCAAGTTGACTACTCCACATTCTCTTCTTTTCACGCTTGAAGGTAACGAGTCGGACATAAAAACTCCTCTGAAGTGTTTGATTTGTAACGGTTCGATCAGAGATTCAATGTCTCGGTTGGTGAGTGCTTCTGTTTCTTTTTTTTAAACTTCTTCATCACGCCCTTTCCTCCTTTCTTCTCCATGGCCAGGTTGTGACGTTTCTGTTCTTCCAATTCCGCTTTGTTCTTCTTCGAGTCGATGACGGTTTTCGCGATGGCGGCACTTCCGCCAGCCAAACTTCCAACGGCCCCCAATGCTGCTAGGATGGCCGGGATGCTGAATATGAAACCTCCGATCTTTTGCTGTTTCCGCGAACGCTGCAATCTTTTCAATTGAGGTGTGCTGAGCAGTAATTTCATTCCGTGTCCTTTCGACAAGCAAGAACGTTTCTTCTCGCGTTGTTTCTTGGTGAGTAACCCATCGAGGGCACCTAGATTTTTAAGATTGGAGTATGGTATCTGGTACACGACACCCTTGGGCTTCATGTTGATGCTCTATGTGTTATTTTCACGGTATGTTATTTATATATATTCTGAGATTTTTTCTTGTGTAGTTTTTTTACGGTATGTTATTTATATATTTTCAAGGCCTCGCAGTCGCTACACAAATTCTATTACGTGCTACGTTTTCTTGCCAAGAAGTTCCTTTGTCCCCTTGTACACGATTCGAGTTTTGTTCTCGATTAAAATAGATAGCTTCTCGTCGGATAACATGTTAGCGTATCGATCTGGTAAAAATAGACTGTATTGTGCGTTGAGCAACAGGCGTACCTTGGGACCATACTGGGTAGAAACAATTGAACCGGAAGTTATCGTGTAAGGTTTGTCGACTTCCAATTCCCGAATTTTTACATACTCGACTGACAAATTTAGCATTTGTTTTAATGCTTGGAGATCACTCATTTTTTCAGTTGTCATATCGAAGAAGAGAAAATTTTCAGTGTGTGTGTTAGAGAAATTTAATTGTTTTTTTTTCACGATGTGTGTTATTTATATATACCGAAGATTATTTTTTTCACGATGTGTGTTATTTATATATCAAGTTTTTTTGACACGTATATATATTATTATTTTTTTAACAGAGGAAGAAAGTTAGTGCTTCGGAGAACGCGATGATGTGCGTAATGATATCTTCCCTCTCCTGCATAGATTTGTACCAATCATCAGTATACCGTCTTCTCCCCTGCATTGCCTCGTGCAGTTCGTCCAACCTATCGTTTAATTTTTCCCCTGCAGCCGAAAGCAGAATGTTGAGATCACCGCACCTCAGGCCACTGATCTCCCGAAGATGGTCCTTGAGAACCATTTCACAAGGGATGTGAAATTCCGGCGTTGTTCTTGCCATGATTACAAGTTTCCCTACATTTCTGTTTACTACCTTTTTGAATATTTTAGATAGTAGCTCGGGTGGCAAATCAGTTATGCAAGCCATGTTGTTTTTTTTACTGGATGTTATTTATATACCCCACCCCAATTTTTGTTTCGTGTTCATGGCGATGGTGGTACCCAGTGCGGCGACCCGTTCACCCAGCGATGCGTCTCTGCTCACGAACCTTTCGAAAGCTGCGTGCTCTAACTTTCTGTCTGCTTCGTGACGTGCATCCAGATCCGTCTGCGTGGTGTTGTAGGCGATGTCGTGATCTTTGCATGCGGCGTCCAACGGATTCACACCCTTGTCTCCTCTCTCCAATCTTTTCTCGAGTTTGGTACCCGGTCCGCAGAACTGATAGCCAGGTAGATGCATCTCGAAAGGTAACTTGTTGATGATGTCGTTTACGAGTCCCTTTCCTTCGGCCACGTTCCAAAATTTCGGAGGCAGCGTGTTGATGATTTTGATTAGGTAACCTATGCCCTTGTCGTCGTTCACGATGAAGTTGGAAAGTTTCGTGCTGATCATGTCCACGATGCCAACCTTCTCGTTGTAGAAATTACGGTTGCCTGCATTCTCTTCGCCGGCTATCACCAACAATCGGTCCACGAGCTTCCTCACGTCGTCCACCCAAACGAATTCTTTGGGTAACGTGTTGTAGCGTTTGACCCCGCTGCCTGTTTTGACCTGGTTCCAAATCGGTTTGATGAGATTCCTGTACTTCTCGCCGCTGCTCGATTTCACCCTATTCTGCGAGGCGTCGTTGTTCTGGTACAAGGCATCCGTCATGATCAGAATTTCCTTGTAACTCTGGTAATCTTCGTCGGTGTAATCTTTCGGCTGCTTTTTGGCAACAAGTTCCCACAGTCCCACCGTACCCGGATACCTGGTCCAACTATCCTTGTCGCCTAAATTGACTTTAATGTCGTTGCCTTCGAAGGTCACCTTCGATTTCCCAATCTTCCACACCACACCGCCGCCTTCGTTGGTTTCCATGCTGGGATACAATCCGAACACTTCATCCTTGTCGAATTTCCCTGTACTCAGGTAGTCTCGCGCCAAAGGTCCCAACTCGATTTTATCCGAAGACGACGACGTGCTGCCTATGGCTCGACGTCGTGCCGGTGCATCCTTCAGTTCGAACGGCGTCGAAGGAATGCTTGAAATGGGCGTGGGTACGGCATAACTTTTAGCTGCGAGTGGTACGAGTTCATTAATCAAATTTTTATTTTGTTCCGTGACACTTTTAATTTCTTTACCTAGACCGCTGATGGCATCGATCACAGGTTGATCCTGACGTTTCTTCTCTTCGTAGAATCCGCGATTCTCGGATTTCCAACCTTTGAAGCGTTTTGCGAGGTAATCGCGAAGCTTGAGATTTTCGTCTTCAATTTTTCGTTTCGTCATGACGTTATTTATATACGTCGTTTCTCACAACGTTGCAACGTTTAGAAAGTCGTTGATTTTGTTTCTGTATTTTCCGTCGTTGGGTTTCCTCGTCATGTCGATCGTCACGAATCCGAAATCGTCACCGTTCCAGCAAGTAGAGCAGCAGCATTCCAAAAATTGATTGTAGTTCATGTCTCCGCCTACGTAGTCATCGTACGCGTGCTTGAGGTTGGTGTGATCTTGACGAAACAAACATATGAAATTAGCGTTGTCGCGTACTAACTGTTTTGGAATTTTGGAAAACGTTTGAGCTAGGTAAAAACAATCCATTCCTTTGTGACGACCTTGCGTGAAAAAGTTGCGAATTTCATTTTGATTTTCCAGGATGACATCGTCGAACACAACAACTGAATTTTCACGACAATCGTCGAGTGGTTTTATTTCCGAGGCGAACGTTGCAATATCCAGACCATCGTACAGTTTCATCAGTTGCTGGTATTTGGATTGCTCCAAACTTTTCGAGAACACGTACAGGTGCCTGTTCTTCCAATCTAGCCAATTCGGTGCGAGGAGAAAATTGTCCACGAGCAGTGTCGTTTTCCCACACCCCGAAGGACCTACGATCAGACAGCGGATGCTGTCGGGAAGCAATTCGCCGTTCTTTTTTTTTCTCGTTTGACTTTCCGAATTAGGTAAACGTTTCACAACATTCCACGTACTCATAGAATCACTTCGTTTGAATCGATCCAACTTGTTTCCGGAAGTCCCAGCCATTTCACCAAAAGTTTGTTGCCTCTCTTGCGCAAAACTTTTTCGATAAGGTACGTGTCGGGGTATTTAGTTTTAGAGAGTTCCTCCTCGTAGAAGCGCCCCAATAAAATTTCACCGCCACTGTCTTTTATTATATACGTGTGACGGTTCCCGGGTAGAACTCGAACCACGGTAAAAAGTTCAGTACTCCAGTTTCGTGTGAAACCCCTGTCATACGTTCGCTTCAATTTACTAACCCTCACCTGTTCTCCAATTTTGTATTTAGCTTTTTTTGTCGTGGGCGTGTACTTTGGACAGTAAACGCTAGAAATTAAACGTTGCTCGTCAGACCTGGTAACGTCAGCTGGCTTCATGCCTATCGTTGCGTGCCGTGTGTGATTATAGTCGTTAACAAGTTCCGGAAGAATAGTGACCCACTTGTAGCTTCCCTGAAGCGTGAAGCGTGACCACATGCGCGATTTCAGAGTGCGATTGAATCTTTCCACGATGCTGGCCTTGACGTCACTGAAGGTCGAGTAATGTTGAACGTTGTGTTTCCGAATAAACTTTTGGAATACGGCATTGTAAAATTCCTTCCCTTTGTCCGTGTGCAGAAACCGAGGTCGTCTGCCGCCGCTTTCGCGAAAAATTGTCTTGAATGCTTCCGTGACGCACGTTCCTGTTTTCGCCTTCAAAGGTAGAGCCCATGCGAATTTCGAAAATGTGTCTATGACGGTGAGGAGGTACTTGTTGCCCTTGTTCAATTTATGCACGTTTTTTAACTTGCCGCTACTCATTTCGACGAGGTCGCTTTCCCAGAGGTCGTCGATTCCCTTGGTTACCACAGCCAAACGTTCGTAGTTGCGGCGTGCAGGTTTATGCAATTCTTGGACGATGGCTTGCCTAGACATTTTTTATTATTTTTAGAGATTACGTTTCAAAAGAAGCACCAGCGTGATGGGATTCAAAGAGGGTGGCACTTCGCTCGTGTTTTGAATGATCAGCTTATCGCCGGCACTCACGTCGAAAACGGTGAGATCTTCGTCTTCGTGTATTTCATATATGTTGCGCGTTTCGTTCCAACGTGCCAGAGGAATGTTTCCTGCTTTCTGGACACCACGATTCGATATCAAAGTCATGGTAGGAACGGTAGCTTTTCTACCGTGAGACCAGTACGAAAATTCGTTTATCTGAATCGTACCATCGAGGAGAAACTTGTAGTACGGATGATAAGGATGTAGCATGTACAGTTTGTTACCTTCGACGAACGTGGAGATTCTCTGTTGATTGGGTACGCTGTTGATTTCGATGGCTTGCAGAGAATGCAGTTTAGCGAATTTAGTATCGACGCTAACGAGGTTGCTGTGAAGCTGACCCAGCGTGTTTTGTACGGGCAACAAATGTTCGACTATGGTATCCGTTACGGTAGAAAACGACGGTTTGATTTTCACTTCCACGTTCAACTGCTTGTAGCTTTCGTTGAGTTCTTGCAACTTGGCACCGAAAGAGGTCAGCGTTGATTCCTGCGTTGATTCCAGCACTCCAACTTGATCTCTGATGTTGACCACAATGTTCTGAAGGTTCTCGATTTGATTCAATTTCGAGCTCTTCTCGGTAAGATCGTTCACGATGATTCGCATCTCTGTAAACTGCGTGTGAAGGTCGGCGACGCTCTGCGAAGTGGGCAGCATCGACACCAGCGAAGCAAGTTCGTCTCGAATCTGTTCCACGTTCGCCGTTTCCGTTTCCAGTCGTTTCAGCATACGTGATATGTTCCTTTTCAAAGCATGTAATTCTTTGGAGGTGGGGAGATTGGCCACTTTACTCTCGAGATCGCTCAACGAACTTTTGATGTCACTCGAATCGGATAGTGCCGTCACCGCCGTTTTCAATTTTTCCAAATCTTCGCTCGAAGGCACGCTCGTTCGTAACGATTCCAAGTCACCCTGTATGTTGTCCAGTACGTGATGAAAATGAGCAAGATTGGATTCGACGTTCAAATTTTCCAAATATTGGATCTTCTGCTGAACTGTGCTTAACGTGTCCTGAATACTCGTCAATACACTTGCTTCAGCGTGAATATTTTTAATTTCTTCGTTGATCAACTCCAGAGACGCCTGAAGCGTAGCGATGGTGGTTTGAATGTGTTCGAAATCTTGATAAGCCTCCAGTTGAATTTTTATGTTCGCGACGCTTTTACCGATGACCTGCAGTTCGTCCGACGATGGTAGGTTCGTTATTGTATCTTCCAAAGTCTGCAACTTGGATTTAATTTCTTCCAACGTGCCGGTGAATTCTTCTTGTAATTTGGAAACGACGACATGCAAGCGTTCTACATCAATATCGTTCACCACGGTTTGAAGTTCAGAGAAATTCTTTTCTATTGCGGAAGTTCGTTCTTCGATTTCGAGTTTCAATTTTTCCAAATCTTCATTTTTCGATTGAAATTGCTGTAATTTGGCCAAATCATTTTGAAGCGAATCCACCTTCAACTGTATATTTTGAACGCTGTCGTAAGAAGGTACGTCGACATAATTTTTTATCAACGTTTTCAGTTCGGAATCGATTTTCAGAATGGGGTCGAGACATTGCGTTTGGAGCGTAGCGATTTCCGACTCTAAACTTTTGTTTAAGGTTTCCTGCAAAGCGATCAAATCAGTCCTCAACTTCTTAACACGAACGTCCAACATGAGAATCTCTTCTGCATGGTCTACACGCTTGGTGTTGCCGAAAATGTCGTTAGGCATTTTTGGTTAACGGTTATTTATAATAGGATAGACGATTCGTAATTCTACGAAGAGAGGAATAAGTTTGTCGTAGTCTCCGAGGAGTTCCACGTACAGGTAATCTCCTGCAGACACATCGTACGTAATGTTAGAAAGTATCTTGTCGTGCTTCATTCGAAAAATGTTCTTGCCGGTAGAAATTTTGATTTCGCCTGTGTTCTCCGGATTCACGGTGATTTGAAGTTTCCCGTCGATCGGAATTTCATAGAAATGTAAATTGTTATTAAAAACATAAAACATCTTGCCCACATCGTTATTTATTTTTGTCCATATACTATTAAGATGTACAATTAGTAGACCATTGAGTTTAGATAATACGGAAGGTAAGAGGTTATTGGAATTTGGTGGTGCAGTCTCCATGTTGTTTTGTTTGCGAAAACCAAAAAGATTCATTGTCCTTGTTAGTTATTTAACACGTGCCTTTGCTATTCTTCAAAAACAGACGGAGGAAAAGAATGAAAGAGGGAGCCCTCGGGCGATGAAAAGTTGCAACCTGTTATTATGTTGTTAAGCCCGCTCCAAACCGAGGCTCATTAAATTCAACTCTTATTTTTCATCGCCCGAGGGCTCCCTCTTTCATTCTTTTCCTCCGTCTGTTTTTGAAGAAGAATGGCAAAGACACAGCGGACTTCATGGCTATGAGGTTACGGTTAACACACGTCACATTTATCGCTTTTATTGTAGTGCCCCCACTCTCGCGTGTGGATTTGACAATCGAGAACACGTAACTTGTTGTCCGTTGCATCCAATGCTACTTTGGTTACGCGCGTCGTGTACAAATCATGCAATTTACTTACAATGCGATGATCGGTGCTGAGTTGCCTTTTACCATGAAAAAGGCATTCTTTGTAGTCTTGCATGCTAAATTTGCTGGTACTTATTTTTCCCACCCCCTTCGCCTTCTTGATCTCTTTTTCTTCTGTAATCTTTACACAGTACATTTTGGCACGAAGCCCCGCAAATTCGCTGCTGTAATTACCAGCCGCTTCATCTTTGAACTTTCCAATCGTCATTTTGTTTTCTGCCGAATGTAAGTGATGGCCTGATGGTAAGTTGCTAAAATCAAACAGATGCTTCATCTTAGTCAGATCATGTTCGAGGCTTGGTGTTTGGATTAGAAAAATGAAGCTATCCGTGTCAATGTAACATATTTGGATGTTATCTCCATAAAAAGGTTGAAACTGATCGTAGTACGATTGGTACATGTGCAATTTTGATAGTTCAAGAACGGTGGCACCTATGGCAATCGGCTTGTTGAGCATCACTTGCTTCTTGTTCCTCTCGACGAATACTAGATTCTCGTCGAAAATGGTGAAGTTTTTGAAGTAGGGGGACGCGACGATCTTTTCAAATTTCTTTTCGTCCGTGACCAACGTTGCGTCGATGTAATTACGCACGTTCTCCATCGTCTTGCCGTAGATGGCGTTATTGAACAGTTTGTACAGATCCTTGTCTGCAGGCGATGTCGATTGCGCTCTGCGGCGCGTGTTCTCGGTTATGTAGGGTTCCAGCCACTTGCTCTGTCGGAACTTCAATCCTCTATGAACTTTCTTCAACTGCAAGCCGTGACTTATGTAAAATTGGAGGAGTCGGTAGTGCAGAACGTAATTCCGCTTGTTCTCCATGCTTAGTATGAGTTTTGGCTCCGATCCTCCAGGTGGCTTCTCCTTGGTGGGGGCCAGGGCCAATCCGTGATGTTTCTCGTGAAGCGTTTCGGGATAATCGAGATCCACTTCCAAGAAACAACCCCATTCATTATCTTCCCTCCAGTTGAGAAAATCTTCGCAGGAGAGTTCCTCTTCGGTCATCCACCCGTAGTTGTTGATGGGAAGACACTGGGACATGGAGTGGCCGTACAGGTTGTTGACATCCCAGTAGACGATGTAGGTGTTGGGCTTCGATGCGTCGTAACCAGGCGTATGAGGATTGTTTGCCTGAGCATAGCGTCGGGGACATTGGACGATGCCACCGCGTATCGCACTCTCCATGAAAGCATACTGTTCCTTCTCTGCAATAAGTCCCAGCTCCACGTTGGTGTATTTCATCATCGATTCCCAAGTCAATCCCGGCGTGGTGAAGAAATACGCAGGATCCAACTTGTATATCGCGATGCATCTCTTACGAAACGATTCGAAAATGTCCATGAGGAGAGTCACGTCCAATTTGAGATAGAGATCGTGATAATCCCGAAAAGTTTGGCAATTGAATGCCGTCCATACACTACGAGCGTGTTCGTAGTCCTCTTCGGAACAGACGTCCTCTGTGAGATGAGAATAAAATGCCTTCCGGGGTGGAAGTTCCGTCTCATCAAATTTCTCGAAATCGTTGACGTACTCGTAGGGGTAGACGCCCTTGCGACGCAACAGATTCAAATTCTCATCTCTCCCCGAAAAACATTTTTGCTTGGTGGCCACAAGATCTTCGTCGCCAAGTTGAGATGCAAGGCTTGCGAGGCTGGAGGACAGGAAATTGTAAGAGTCCAGGATTCGCACTTCCACACTTCCTCCTTCTTGGAGAGGGATCCACACTCTCACCGCAATATACTTCTCGCTCGTTCTCGGGATGATGCTGATTCGAGAAGTTATGTTGTAGAGCTCTTTGACGAAGAGATGCGTGTCGTACTTCTCCGTGTAGTGCAGAAACACGGCAACGAAATGCGACTCCTTAATTTTGAGATTGCACGAATTACAGATGGTGCTTAGAAATAATCCATTCTGGTGGTTATGGTGGACGACCTTGTAATTTTCGGGGGTGAAAGCTTGGTTACACTCCTCGCATCTTGTCGCCGCGTCATGTCTCTGTTGTTGTTCTGTTGTGAGAGCAGGTGGAGAAACGTAAGAGCCTTTCAGGCTGGGTGCAAGTTCTCTCGCGCATTCCGCTATCTTCTCAACAAAATGTTTTGCCGCATCGGGTCCGCAATACAAGATGACATCATTCAATTTTTCTCCGTAGATGGAGAAACTGCAAGGCTCGTGGTGAAAAATTTGGGTCGTGCTTGAGGTAGAGGGATCAGGGTTGCAAGACGTCATGGGAACTTGGAAGCTTTCAAAGTCGGCATAAAGGACGACGGGATGGTGGAGAAGAGCCTGGTGTTTCTGAAATTTCATCTTGGTTCCGGGTTCCGGCATGACATCTTCGGGTTCTGCATTCACAGAGCCAAAACACTTGTGCTGTTCTTTCATCTTCTTACCCCCGCGAAAAATTCTCAAACACCGATCGCAAATTTCGATCTTATCGTGATTCTTGCTGATCTGTCTTCCTACTAATCCTGAGAAATTCCGAATTAAACTGTAACGCCCATCTACAAGCAAGAGTCGAATTACATTATTCTGGCTTCTAGCAGGTCTTAACACACGAATATTGCCGGAATCGTCAACCCCAAACACAGAAATATCGATATCTTCTCCTTTTTCCTCTCTATAGTTTTTTAAAAATTGATTGATCTTATTCAGGGGCACAGGATAGGAAATTCCTCTCATCATATTCTCGTATCTTCCCTCGTATCCTCTGTAATTGGACAGACGTTGGGGGTTATCATTATTTGCTGGGTGTAATGCAGCGATGACAGACCATAAGAAACTCTTCTGATCATTACTTTGTATGTTCAACACTGCATTTTGCTTTTTTTGTTTTTTTGTTTTTTTTGGGCGCTGCGTAATGGTTTGAAATTGCAGACTCGAAGTTCTAACATGTGGCTGCGACCGCAAAGACTCCACCCACTTCCTCTACCTTCAAACTCTTCTTGTTTTTGTGTCAGGTGCTCAAATAGCCGTGTCACTATCTCGTCAAGATCCTCGTTATTGTCATCGTGTAAGCCTTCACACCCTACGTAAAAGCTAAAAGTGCTTGACTCGGACGAGACAACTTTCTCATACAGCAGGGTCAAGACGAGATGAATTTTAATTGCAACATTGACGAGGCAATCACGTAATTTATCGACTACCAGAGATTTCACATTGTCGAGGAAGATGCTCGAGTCACATTTTTCGTCGCTTCCAGATTTATACGTCATGATGCGTGCATTTTTATTCAAAGCACCGTCTTCATGCACATCAATGCGAGATTTTTTTGCCGGCGGGGCTACAACATCATGATCCGGTCGACGACATTTTTTGAAATGCCTAGCAATATTAGGTTTAGAAATTAATATTCAGCAGTTGCGACATGCCACTTTCCCGCAAAGACCGGAGGGACCTGGTTGCGATTCCATTTTTTCTCTCTGTTATTTATATATATATATATATATGCAGAGAAATTTTTTGGGGGGGTTGTGGTAATGGTGGTGGTGGTAGGGGAAAGCGCACTGAAACAGAAGAAAAAAAAAATTGAAAAAAATGCTAGACATTTTTTCCTTCCACATATATATATATTAGACGCGAACAGTATGTATGTATGTATGTGTGTGTGTATGCACTGTTGTAGGAGGTTAAAAATATGCGACATGTAAGTGTGTGTCAATTTTTATGACTCCTCTGAATATGTGTGTGTCAGAGGCAAAACAAAAATATTAATATATTATGAAAATAAAAACTTACCTTTCAAGAGAGATAGAGAGAGACTCCAAAATAAAAAACTTGTAGCTCACTAAAACTTCCACGATGATATATATGTATACTGTCAGACAAACAATTAAGAATACTAAACTGCCACAATTGACGTTCACCTTTCAAGAGAGATAGAGAGACTTCAAAATAAAACTTGTAGCTCACTAAAACTTCCGCGATGATATATATGTATACTGCCAGACAAACAATTAAGAATACTAAACTGGCACGATTGACGTTCACTATGATAATAATGTACAAAAAAGAAACTGGTAGGTTATATAGGAACTCCTCTCCTTTTTCTCCTTCTCTCCTTCCTACTCCACGCGACTCTCTTTGGTGAAAACACAATGAGCGCTATAGTCAATGTCCTAGCAAATAAAACTCTTGTTGACTGATTTTACTCATGCTATATTTTTTTTCAACAAAAGATTTTTGTGATGCGCACAATATCCTGTGGGGGACAAATAACAATAAACGGGACGTTGATAGTTCCACCCATGTATGTATTGTCGATCATTTCCCCTCGGCCTCTATTCCACGCCCCGTCAGGGTGTGGTGTGTGAAACAAACGATTCCCAGTATAAAACTCAAAAAGCGGAAGATGCTGCTGTGTTTGCTTCCGCCACATCCCCCTCTGATTCTATTGTTATCAGGGATGTGATGGATTCTTCATTCAGAACCGTGGGAAAGCTGAAAAAAATAGAATCTCTTCAGGCGAAAGAGGATGCAAGGTGAATGGGTTCGGGGAGGGGTTGCTGTGGATAGTTTGGTCCGTGATGAAAATGTTACATTGGGCGACGAAACACAATTTCTCCACAGGGACAGGAAAAATTCTACCGAGCGTGGTTATCCACGCGAACATTAGAAATTGCCTGAATGCCTTGGGGGCTTGGCATAGGATTATCGATTTTCGTTTTTAGAGAATAATTTATGTAAGATTCTAGCATCGAGAATAAACAATATTGATTAAATTTTTGACAACACTCACAGTACAAATCTAAACTCGTGATGATTTCGTCGCCACCACGCACCCTGGCGAGGTTATAGGGGCCAGGCATCCTAAAAAACAACAATTATTATTTGTTTGTTTGTTTGTGTTACAATACATAAGCGCGCGCACGTATGTGTGTGGCACATCGTTCCCTCCCCGAGAGAGAGGTTTACGTAGGTCGCAATATATAAACATTTGGTCCCGGACTTGGAAAATTACGATAAAATACACTCATCTTTCAAAAATAAGAGGATGAGAGGAGAGGTTTACGAAGGTCACGATATATATAAACATTTGGCTCCGGACTTGGAAAATTACGATAAGGTGCACTCATTTTTCAAAAATGAGAAGATGAGAAGATGAGAGGAGAGGTTTACGTAGGTCGCAATATATAAACATTTGGTCCCGGACTTGGAAAATTACGATAAAATACACCCATCTTTCAAAAATAAGAGAATAAGAGAATAAGAAAATGAGAAGATGAGAGCGCGCACGTGTGTATGTGCCACATCGTTCCCCCCCGAGAGAGAGGTTTACGAAGATCACTATATATAAACATTTGGCCCCGTTGATTCCAGCACTCCAACTTCATCTCTAATGTTGACGACAATATTCTAAAGGTAGAGAGAATGAGAGAATGAGAGAATGAGAGGATGAGAGAATAAGAGGATGAGAAGAGAGGTTTACGAAGATCACGATATATAAACATTTGGTCCCAAACTTGGAAAATTACGATAAAGTGCACTTATCCTTCAAAAAATAAGAGAATGAGAGAATGAGAAAAGAGGTTTACCTAGGTCATGATATATAAACATTTGGTCCCAGACTTGGAAAATTACGATAAGATGCACTCATCTTTCAAAAAATAAGAAAATAAGAAAATAAAAAAATGAGAGGATAAGAGAAAGATGGGAGGATGAGAGGAGGATGAGAGGAAGATGAGAGAATAAAAAGAGAATGAGAAAGATGAGAAGGATGAGGGGATGAGAGCTCATCTTTCACTCATCACTGCCTTTTTGCGCCCGTGAAACGTCGTCAGCGTAATAAATGAGGCACGGAACAGGGAGGGAAAGTGAGTTTTTCAACTTTTTGTGGTCGTTTGGTCAAGAAATCAGAGTTGTGGTCAGATGCACAAATTTATACTACTGACATTAAAGTTAATTTAGGCGAGAAGGATAGTTGTACCAGGTATCCGGGTACGGTGGGACTGTGGGAACTCGTTGCCAAAAAGCAGCCGAAAGATTACACCGACGAAGATTACCAGAGTTACAAGGAAATTTTGATCATGACGGATGCCTTGTACCAAAACAACGATGCCTCGCAGAATAGGGTGAAATCGAGCAGCGGTGAGAAGTACAGGAATCTCATCAAACCGATTTGGAACCAGGTCAAAACAGGCAGCGGCGTCAAACGCTACAACACGTTACCCAAAGAATTCGTTTGGGTGGACGACGTTAGGAAACTCGTGGACCGATTGTTGGTGATAGCCGGCGAAGAGAATGCAGGCAATCGTAATTTCTACAACGAGAATGTTGGCATCGTGGACATGATCAGCACGAAACTTTCCAACTTCATCGTGAACGACGACAAGGGCATAGGTTACCTGATCAAAATCATCAACACGCTGCCTCCGAGATTCTGGAACGTGGCCGAAGGAAAGGGACTCGTAAACGACATCATCAACAAGTTACCTTTCGAGATGCATTTACCTGGCTACCAGTACTGCGGACCGGGTACCAAACTCGAGAAAAGATTGGAGAGAGGAGACAAGGGTGTGAATCCGTTGGACGCTGCATGCAAAGATCACGACATCGCCTACAACACCACGCAGACGGATCTGGATGCACGTCACGAAGCAGACAAGAAATTGGAGCACGCAGCTTTCGAAAGGTTCGTCAGCAGAGACGCGTCGCTGGGTGAACGGGTCGCCGCACTGGGCACCACCATCGCCATGAACACGAAACAAAAATTTGGGTGGGGTGTATAAATAAATAACATACAGTAAAAAACAACATGGCTTGCATAACTGATTTGAAACTTTTGATCATAGCTAAAACGACGCCGGCATTTCGAATCCCATGTGAAATGGCTGTCAAGGACCGTCTTCGGGAGATCAGTGGCATGAGGTGCGGTGATCTCGATACTCTTCTTTCGGCCGCAGGGGAAAAATTAAACAAGAGAATGGACGAACTGCACGAGGCGAGGCAGGGAAGAAGACGATACACGGATGATTGGCGCAAGTCTAAACAGGAAACTGAAGATATTATTACGCACATCATCGCGCTGTCGGAAGCACGGACTTTCTTCCTAAGTGAAAAAAATAATAATAATATACATGTCAAAAAAATGTACAAGTCAAAAAAAAACTTGATATATAAATAACACACATCGTGAAAAAAATAATCTTCGGTATATAAATAACACACATTGTGAAAAAATTAAATTTCTATAACACTCTGAAATTTTTCTTCGATATGACGACTGAAAAAAAAATGAGTGATCTTCAAGCATTAAAACAAATGCTAAATTTGTCAGTCGAATATGTAAAAATTCAGGAATTGGAAGTCGGCAAACCTTACACGATAACTTCCGGTTCAATTGTTTCTACTTAGTATGGTCCCAAGGTGCGTCTGTTGCTCGACGGACAATACAGTCTATTTTTACCAGATCGATACGCTAACATGTTATCCGACGAGAAGCTAGCTATTTTAATCGAGAACAAAACTCGAATCGTGTACAAGAGAACAAAAGAACTTCTTGGTAAGAAAACGAAGCACGTAATAGAATTTGTGTAACGACTGCGCGGAGTATATATAAAATAACATACCTTGAAAAAATTACACGAAACAAAAAAAAAATCTCAGAACATTTATATATAAATAACATACCGTGAAAAAAAAAATTACACGAAACAAAAAAAAAATCTCAGAACATTTATATATAAGTAGTGTAATTGGATTGTTTCAACGCAGTACTTAGTAGGTATTGTTTTTTTTTACCAATTGAATATCACTTTTTGACATATTTTGACAATTTTTTGTCGATGTTTTAGCGTTTAGCGGTGTTTTAGTACAAATTTTCACTATACTCATTTTTCCCCCACTCGTACTTGGTAGGTATATTATGATCTTACGTGATACAACTTAACCTATCCTTTTTTTACGATTATTTAATTTTTTTTACGATCCTAAGTGATATAACTTAACCTATCATTTTTTTTATTTATGCACTGTTTGAACGTTATTATTTGAGGATCATATTTTGTAGGTATTTTTTTTATCAATCGAATATAAGTTTTTGACATATTTTGACAATTTTTTGTCGATGTTATAGCGTTTAGCGATGTTTTAGTACAAATTTTCACTGCACTCATTTTTTCCATTTATACTTGGTAGGTATATCACGATCTTACGTGATACAACTTAACCTATCCTTTTTTTTTACGATTTTTTAATTTTTTTTACGATCCTAAGTGATATAACTTAACCAATTATTTTTTTTATTTACGCACCGAACTAACCTACAAGGGACTCTGTTTGTTTTAATATTTCAGTATTATAAGGTTTTCACAAATTTGATATAACCTAAAATGTGTTGGATGTTGATTTTTAGTATGTGGCAATTTTTTATGAATTTTAAAACTGCTCCGTGACCCTTTCGTTCTTCACGTCGTAGGCGAAGGACTTCTCCGCAATCAGGATGACACTGCATAGGGTATCCTCGGGCAAGGCGTCGTGGAACTCGCAAACACCCACTCTACAAAAATTCTACTATATGATCTTTCACTGGCTAAGCTAACCTACAAATAGGAATTGCCAGCACTGACTTATAAACCCACTGGGTCTTCTTGGCATGTTTTTTCATGATGTGTTGCCAGGCTATTGGGCATCTTGGCGTATACAATGTATATATTTTGAGAGGGGGGGTTATAGTTTTTTATGCTGTACGAATACTAAAAACTTGACAGTGACAACCAACAGAGTAAATAAACCTACATGCAGAAACTAACAACACTAGTTTCTGACAGTGAATTTGAAATAAAATATTAAACAAAATACATGAGTAAGCACTGTGATTACAAATAATACCAGTGTTATACCCCCCCCCACTCCAACTGGACAACTGGGGGAAATAATTGTACAACAATTTGTACCTAATTGTACAATACTTGTACCTAATTGTACAACATATACACAGACATAAAAGAAAGAGTTTTCCCGTAACTTACCTCATGTACAATTTATATGTTTTTACAACTGTGAAAAGAAAGCATATGTGTTCCGTATGCACACATTTATTCTTATTTTTCGAAGTTGAATGAAGCACGTGTTTTTACGCTCTCGTAATACTGACCTTGCCCCAGTGATTTTAAATTGCTTCCATCCGTTTTTTTTTTCTGTGTTATTTCCGCATGCACGCAACATTCGCTTTCAATAGACAGAAGGAGTTTTAGTATAGCAGGCTTTGAGTTTACAATTTATTAAATTAAACAATAATTTATGTAAGAATATACTTGTACTTACCGAACACAAAATAATAAAAAGCACATGTGAATATTTGCGTGTGTTTATGTTATATGACGACTGAGTAAAAAATAATGTTGACTCCCCGAAAGATAAAAGTTCCCGGTTCGACATCAGATGCATGCAAATTTTATGTTTTGCTCTCCAAAATCTTGATTTTTATGTTTGTGCTATTTGTCATACAGCAGAGGAGAAGAGGGGAGAGGGGAGGGGAGGGCGTACTATTAGCGCCATCTATTAGCAAACAATAGAAATAAAAAGTAGGGTTAAACTTTTTCAACACCCAAAAATTTTAAACGTCCTTGTTTAGTAATACGATCAGCAGAAGACGTTTGAAAGAGTACTCTTAGTCGAGAAAGCTAATTGCTAGGGCCCATATATTGCTAAAATGTTCTTTGATTTGCATATTTCTCATACCGCCACATATTGTTCTAGTTGACTTCTTCCAAAAAAATGCTAATTAGCGAGAGTTAATTAAGCAAGGCAAGTAAAAGAAGCAAATAGGACAATATGCGGCGGCGTGGAAATATGTAAAAATTCGACTCGATTCGAATTAAAATTGGAGGATATTTTGCATTTTTTTCCTATAATGTACAAAACATTTACCGTACATAATCTTTTCTATTTACAACAGTATAAAATAAGAGGAGTGTGTGACAATATCCATATTAATTAGGAAGGTATGTTGTATGCTAGGTTAGCTAATTGTGTCTTCACTGTATAGAGGAAAGATGGAAAAAGAGAGCTCTACAAAAACTAACGCTCTTAACAATATTGTACGCCCCGTGAAAATTATATATAAATAAGCCATAAGCGTATTATCTGCTTTCATGTTTGATTTTCCCGACCTGTGAGCTGTAGTGTTTAGGTGACAAGCGACGCGCTCAAATATAATACTGTTGATAATATTGTACGCCCCGTGAAAATTATATATAAATAAGCCATAAGCGTATTATCTGCTTTCATGTCTGATTTTCCCGACCTGTGAGCTGTAGTGTTTAGGTGACAAGCGACGCGCTCAAATATAATACTGTTGATAATATTGTACGCCCCGTGAAAATTATATATAAATAAGCCATAAGCGTATTATCTGCTTTCATGTCTGATTTTCCCGACCTGTGAGCTGTAGTGTTTAGGTGACAAGCGACGCGCTCAAATATAATACCGTTGATAATATTGTATGCCCCGTGAAAATTATATATAAATAAGCCATAAGCGTATTATCTGCTTTCATGTCAGATTTTCCCGACCTGTGAGCTGTAGTGTTTAGGCGACAAGCGACGCGCTCAAATATAATACCGTTGACAATATTGTACGCCCCGTGAAAATTATATATAAATAAGCCATAAGCGTATTATCTGCTTTCATGTCAGATTTTCCCGACCTGTGAGCTGTAGTGTTTAGGTGACAAGCGACGCGCTCAAATATAATACCGTTGACAATATTGTACGCCCCGTGAAAATTATATATAAATAAGCCATAAGCGTATTATCTGCTTTCATGTCAGATTTTCCCGACCTGTGAGCTGTAGTGTTTAGGCGACAAGCGACGCGCTCAAATATAATACCGTTGACAATATTGTACGCCCCGTGAAAATTATATATAAATAAGCCATAAGCGTATTATCTGCTTTCATGTCAGATTTTCCCGACCTATGAGCTGTAGTGTTTAGGCGACAAGCGACGCGCTCAAATATAATACCGTTGACAATATATTGTACGTATATTGTATTGTATATGAGACTAGAAGCATATAATTTGGCGAAAAAAAAAACCCAAAGTAAGGTCATAGAAAATAGTTAAAAAAAAGTGAGCAATTATATTTTGCATTGCACAGCATTTGGTATTAAATAACATACCCCCAAAAAATCTCTGCATTATGCGTTCTGAAAAAAATTGCCCTACGTGCCAAATTACTGTGTCAAGTAAAAATTTTCAAAAGGCACTGTCGTACTTGTGTGCCGGGAAAGCGAATATGTGCGACCAAACTGTGCTCTAAGTGTGGAAACAATTTTTCTATTGCCAACTTCAAGTTGTTTTTTTTTGACACGTATATATATTATTATTTTTTTAACAGAGGAAGAAAGTTCGTGCTTTGGAGAACGCGATCATGTGCGTAATGATATCTTCCTTCTCCTGCATAGACTTGTACCAATCTACTGTGTACCGTCTTCTTCCCTGCATCGCCTCGTACAGTTCGTCCGACCTATCGTTCAATTTTTCCCCTGCAGCCGAAAGCAGAATGTTGAGATCACCGCACCTCAGGCCGCTGATCTCCCGAAGATGGTCCTTGAGAACCATTTCACAAGGGATGCGAAATTCCGGCGTCGTTTTTGCTATGATTAGAAGTTTATTAACATCCTCACAATCTCCGTTTACTACTTTCTTGAATATTTTAGATAGTAGCTCGGGTGGCAAATCAGTTATGCAAGCCATGTTGTTTTTTTACTGTATGTTATTTATATACCCTACTCCAATTTTTGTTTCGTGTTCATGGCGATGGTGGTAGAGTGCCACACACGTAAATTTGCCTTTGCGTAGAAACGAATTTTCGTTTCGTCTCCCTCTCTCTTAGCATCGTGTGCTCTATTCTGCTTGATAACCTTCGCTATTGTTACCATATTGTTATTCCATTTCTGGACACACTCGCGCAAATATTATTGAAAACAATTGAATAGCGCTCCAGCTCGCGGTTCCCACCGTTCGGTAAGGACGCTAATGTGGCAGTATAGCACGGCGTAGTGCTTGCTTCTTTTATGCAGTGCATGTTCATTGGCTAGCTAGTAACTAGTGTTGCCAACTGTAATAATGAAGCACTATTTCTGTCATGGAAGGGGAAAAGGCAGGTAAAGTGGCGGTGAGTTTTGCTGGATTGGAAGCACCATATTTTTATTTTATACTAAGTATTTGACCGGTTTGACGTTGTGTGCGTGTATTGCGTGTGTGTATGTAAAAGTGTGTGTTTGCTAATGAACGTTAAATTCTATAATGCCTCCAGTTCTGTCGAAGTTGAAATCAAAAACCTTGCATAGCCAAGCTCGGGAAATTCTAAGCAACGTGCACGAGTTCATGAAGGAGGAAGCCAGTCATGGTGTTAGCATCCCAATAAAGCATTTTGGCAAGAGACCAGCGAACAGCAGCAACAAATTGTTCATATTTCATAATTTTGGAATTATTCAAAATAAATAAATTATGTAGCTCCAACATCATTTCAACTCTGGCTCCGGCACGTGTTCTTGTAGAAATTGCATAGAGGAGGCTGTCATTTTTGCTGCTTAATGCGATACATATTGTTTTCTGATATTCTTTTGCGCTGAATAGTATTGAAATAGCATAAGAAGTCTTATTATTTATTTTATATTTTGATGTTTTAGTTAGGAATATATTGATTTTCAATTTTCCGTTGCTGCGTAATGACCAGGGGGGTCGAAATAGAGCGGCATCTGCCGCCACCTCCCAGGGAGGCAAAATGACTAGCGCCGGCCCTGGTTCATAACAAAAGAAAAAGCCGCGCAGCTTATCGTCTAGTGGCAGTATATGTACTTGTTATTGTTGTGGAAGCCGGCATCCTTTGTAAATGTACAACAAAGGCAACCGACTGTCGCCGATCTCAGAGAGGAAATAATAATACTGCTTCAGGAGGAGTGTTATGGTGCAATTGTAGCGGTTTAACACGTTGGCATGTTATTATCTGCCGTTGCAGTTCCATACTAGTGTATACGGGTTTTGGAAGTGAAAAGTTAGAACGCCACCAGTGCATTAATGCAATGAAAAATAATATATATATTTTTTTATTTTGCTTGAAATCACTCAAATAAGGAATCGTATGAAGAAGTTTTTTTTGCAGTATTTTTGGTAATTTTACTTATGTGTTAGTTTATATTTTGCGAATTTTTAGTCCATATGTATGTAGCTACATACAAAGTCACTTGTTAGTACATATTAATCCTAGTCCTGGTATAATGCATGACGTTTAAAACTCAACGTTAGATAGACCTGAATTCTCTAATTTTATTGTTGTATGTAACAGCTGTGCATCGGCGCACTGCAGCGATTTTTCTATCTGCTCCATTAGCAATACTGCTTCTTTAGTTGTTTCGCGCATCGCACGGCAGAATTATCTGCGCTGGACTCTACCCAGTGCGGCGACCCGTTCACCCAGCGATGCGTCTCTGCTCACGAACCTTTCGAAAGCTGCGTGCTCTAATTTTCTGTCCCCCTCTCTCCAATTTTTTCTCGAGTTTGGTACCCGGTCCGCAGTACTGGTAGCCAGGTAAATGCATCTCAAAAGGTAACTTGTACGTACAGGCACCTGTACGTGTTCTCGAAAAGTTTGGAGCAATCCAAATACCAGCAACTGATGAAACTGTACGATGGCCTGGACATTGCAACGTTCGCCTCGGAAATAAAACCACTCGACGATTGTCGTGAAAATTCAGTCGTCGTGTTCGACGACGCCATCCTGGAAAATCAAAATGAAATTCGCAATTTTTTCACGCAAGGTCGTCACAAAAAAAATGGATTGTTTTTACTTAGCTCAAACGTTTTCCAAAATTCCAAAACAGTTAGTATGCGACAACGCTAATTTCATATGTTTGTTTCGTCAAGATCACACCAACCTCAAGCACGCGTACGATGACTACGTAGGCGGAGACATGAACTACAATCAATTTTCGGAATGCTGCTGCTCTACTTGCTGGAACGGTGACGATTTCGGATTTGCGACGATCGACATGACGAGGAAACCCAACGACGGAAAATACAGAAACAAAATCAACGACTTTCTAAACGTTGCAACGTTGTGAGAAACGACGTTTATTTATATACGTATATACGTATATAAATAAACGTCGTTTCTCACAACGTTGCAACGTTTAGAAAGTCGTTGATTTTGTTTCTGTATTTTCCGTCGTTGGGTTTCCTCGTCATGTCGATCGTCGCAAATCCGAAATCGTCACCGTTCCAGCAAGTAGAGCAGCAGCATTCCGAAAATTGATTGTAGTTCATGTCTCCGCCTACGTAGTCATCGTACGCGTGCTTGAGGTTGGTGTGATCTTGACGAAACAAACATATGAAATTAGCGTTGTCGCATACTAACTGTTTTGGAATTTTGGAAAACGTTTGAGCTAAGTAAAAACAATCCATTTTTTTTGTGACGACCTTGCGTGAAAAAATTGCGAATTTCATTTTGATTTTCCAGGATGGCGTCGTCGAACACGACGACTGAATTTTCACGACAATCGTCGAGTGGTTTTATTTCCGAGGCGAACGTTGCAATGTCCAGGCCATCGTACAGTTTCATCAGTTGCTGGTATTTGGATTGCTCCAAACTTTTCGAGAACACGTACAGGTGCCTGTACGTACAAGTTACCTTTTGAGATGCATTTACCTGGCTACCAGTACTGCGGACCGGGTACCAAACTCGAGAAAAAATTGGAGAGAGGGGGACAGAAAATTAGAGCACGCAGCTTTCGAAAGGTTCGTGAGCAGAGACGCATCGCTGGGTGAACGGGTCGCCGCACTGGGTAGAGTCCAGCGCAGATAATTCTGCCGTGCGATGCGCGAAACAACTAAAGAAGCAGTATTGCTAATGGAGCAGATAGAAAAATCGCTGCAGTGCGCCGATGCACAGCTGTTACATACAACAATAAAATTAGAGAATTCAGGTCTATCTAACGTTGAGTTTTAAACGTCATGCATTATACCAGGACTAGGATTAATATGTACTAACAAGTGACTTTGTATGTAGCTACATACATATGGACTAAAAATTCGCAAAATATAAACTAACACATAAGTAAAATTACCAAAAATGCTGCAAAAAAGACTTCTTCATACGATTCCTTATTTGAGTGATTTCAAGCAAAATAAAAAAATATATATATTATTTTTCATTGCATTAATGCACTGGTGGCGTTCTAACTTTTCACTTCCAAAACCCGTATACACTAGTATGGAACTGCAACGGCAGATAATAACATGCCAACGTGTTAAACCGCTACAATTGCACCATAACACTCCTCCTGAAGCAGTATTATTATTTCCTCTCTGAGATCGGCGACAGTCGGTTGCCTTTGTTGTACATTTACAAAGGATGCCGGCTTCCACAACAATAACAAGTACATATACTGCCACTAGACGATAAGCTGCGCGGCTTTTTCTTTTGTTATGAACCAGGGCCGGCGCTAGTCATTTTGCCTCCCTGGGAGGTGGCGGCAGATGCCGCTCTATTTCGACCCCCCTGGTCATTACGCAGCAACGGAAAATTGAAAATCAATATATTCCTAACTAAAACATCAAAATATAAAATAAATAATAAGACTTCTTATGCTATTTCAATACTATTCAGCGCAAAAGAATATCAGAAAACAATATGTATCGCATTAAGCAGCAAAAATGACAGCCTCCTCTATGCAATTTCTACAAGAACACGTGCCGGAGCCAGAGTTGAAATGATGTTGGAGCTACATAATTTATTTATTTTGAATAATTCCAAAATTATGAAATATGAACAATTTGTTGCTGCTGTTCGCTGGTCTCTTGCCAAAATGCTTTATTGGGATGCTAACACCATGACTGGCTTCCTCCTTCATGAACTCGTGCACGTTGCTTAGAATTTCCCGAGCTTGGCTATGCAAGGTTTTTGATTTCAACTTCGACAGAACTGGAGGCATTATAGAATTTAACGTTCATTAGCAAACACACACTTTTACATACACACACGCAATACACGCACACAACGTCAAACCGGTCAAATACTTAGTATAAAATAAAAATATGGTGCTTCCAATCCAGCAAAACTCACCGCCACTTTACCTGCCTTTTCCCCTTCCATGACAGAAATAGTGCTTCATTATTACAGTTGGCAACACTAGTTACTAGCTAGCCAATGAACATGCACTGCATAAAAGAAGCAAGCACTACGCCGTGCTATACTGCCACATTAGCGTCCTTACCGAACGGTGGGAACCGCGAGCTGGAGCGCTATTCAATTGTTTTCAATAATATTTGCGCGAGTGTGTCCAGAAATGGAATAACAATATGGTAACAATAGCGAAGGTTATCAAGCAGAATAGAGCACACGATGCTAAGAGAGAGGGAGACGAAACGAAAATTCGTTTCTACGCAAAGGCAAATTTACGTGTGTGGCACTCTACCACCATCGCCATGAACACGAAACAAAAATTGGAGTAGGGTATATAAATAACATACAGTAAAAAAACAACATGGCTTGCATAACTGATTTGCCACCCGAGCTACTATCTAAAATATTCAAGAAAGTAGTAAACGGAGATTGTGAGGATGTTAATAAACTTCTAATCATAGCAAAAACGACGCCGGAATTTCGCATCCCTTGTGAAATGGTTCTCAAGGACCATCTTCGGGAGATCAGCGGCCTGAGGTGCGGTGATCTCAACATTCTGCTTTCGGCTGCAGGGGAAAAATTGAACGATAGGTCGGACGAACTGTACGAGGCGATGCAGGGAAGAAGACGGTACACAGTAGATTGGTACAAGTCTATGCAGGAGAAGGAAGATATCATTACGCACATGATCGCGTTCTCCAAAGCACGAACTTTCTTCCTCTGTTAAAAAAATAATAATATATATACGTGTCAAAAAAAAAAACAACTTGAAGTTGGCAATAGAAAAATTGTTTCCACACTTAGAGCACAGTTTGGTCGCACATATTCGCTTTCCCGGCACACAAGTACGACAGTGCCTTTTGAAAATTTTTACTTGACACAGTAATTTGGCACGTAGGGCAATTTTTTTCAGAACGCATAATGCAGAGATTTTTTGGGGGTATGTTATTTAATACCAAATGCTGTGCAATGCAAAATATAATTGCTCACTTTTTTTTAACTATTTTCTATGACCTTACTTTGGGTTTTTTTTTCGCCAAATTATATGCTTCTAGTCTCATATACAATACAATATACGTACAATATATTGTCAACGGTATTATATTTGAGCGCGTCGCTTGTCGCCTAAACACTACAGCTCATAGGTCGGGAAAATCTGACATGAAAGCAGATAATACGCTTATGGCTTATTTATATATAATTTTCACGGGGCGTACAATATTGTCAACGGTATTATATTTGAGCGCGTCGCTTGTCGCCTAAACACTACAGCTCACAGGTCGGGAAAATCTGACATGAAAGCAGATAATACGCTTATGGCTTATTTATATATAATTTTCACGGGGCGTACAATATTGTCAACGGTATTATATTTGAGCGCGTCGCTTGTCACCTAAACACTACAGCTCACAGGTCGGGAAAATCTGACATGAAAGCAGATAATACGCTTATGGCTTATTTATATATAATTTTCACGGGGCGTACAATATTGTCAACGGTATTATATTTGAGCGCGTCGCTTGTCGCCTAAACACTACAGCTCACAGGTCGGGAAAATCTGACATGAAAGCAGATAATACGCTTATGGCTTATTTATATATAATTTTCACGGGGCATACAATATTATCAACGGTATTATATTTGAGCGCGTCGCTTGTCACCTAAACACTACAGCTCACAGGTCGGGAAAATCAGACATGAAAGCAGATAATACGCTTATGGCTTATTTATATATAATTTTCACGGGGCGTACAATATTATCAACGGTATTATATTTGAGCGCGTCGCTTGTCACCTAAACACTACAGCTCACAGGTCGGGAAAATCAGACATGAAAGCAGATAATACGCTTATGGCTTATTTATATATAATTTTCACGGGGCGTACAATATTATCAACAGTATTATATTTGAGCGCGTCGCTTGTCACCTAAACACTACAGCTCACAGGTCGGGAAAATCAAACATGAAAGCAGATAATACGCTTATGGCTTATTTATATATAATTTTCACGGGGCGTACAATATTGTTAAGAGCGTTAGTTTTTGTAGAGCTCTCTTTTTCCATCTTTCCTCTATACAGTGAAGACACAATTAGCTAACCTAGCATACAACATACCTTCCTAATTAATATGGATATTGTCACACACTCCTCTTATTTTATACTGTTGTAAATAGAAAAGATTATGTACGGTAAATGTTTTGTACATTATAGGAAAAAAATGCAAAATATCCTCCAATTTTAATTCGAATCGAGTCGAATTTTTACATATTTCCACGCCGCCACATATTGTCCTATTTGCTTCTTTTACTTGCCTTGCTTAATTAACTCTCGCTAATTAGCATTTTTTTGGAAGAAGTCAACTAGAACAATATGTGGCGGTATGAGAAATATGCAAATCAAAGAACATTTTAGCAATATATGGGCCCTAGCAATTAGCTTTCTCGACTAAGAGTACTCTTTCAAACGTCTTCTGCTGATCGTATTACTAAACAAGGACGTTTAAAATTTTTGGGTGTTGAAAAAGTTTAACCCTACTTTTTATTTCTATTGTTTGCTAATAGATGGCGCTAATAGTACGCCCTCCCCTCCCCTCTCCCCTCTTCTCCTCTGCTGTATGACAAATAGCACAAACATAAAAATCAAGATTTTGGAGAGCAAAACATAAAATTTGCATGCATCTGATGTCGAACCGGGAACTTTTATCTTTCGGGGAGTCAACATTATTTTTTACTCAGTCGTCATATAACATAAACACACGCAAATATTCACATGTGCTTTTTATTATTTTGTGTTCGGTAAGTACAAGTATATTCTTACATAAATTATTGTTTAATTTAATAAATTGTAAACTCAAAGCCTGCTATACTAAAACTCCTTCTGTCTATTGAAAGCGAATGTTGCGTGCATGCGGAAATAACACAGAAAAAAAAGCGGATGGAAGCAATTTAAAATCACTGGGGCAAGGTCAGTATTACGAGAGCGTAAAAACACGTGCTTCATTCAACTTCGAAAAATAAGAATAAATGTGTGCATACGGAACACATATGCTTTCTTTTCACAGTTGTAAAAACATATAAATTGTACATGAGGTAAGTTACGGGAAAACTCTTTCTTTTATGTCTGTGTATATGTTGTACAATTAGGTACAAGTATTGTACAATTAGGTACAAATTGTTGTACAATTATTTCCCCCAGTTGTCCAGTTGGAGTGGGGGGGGGTATAACACTGGTATTATTTGTAATCACAGTGCTTACTCATGTATTTTGTTTAATATTTTATTTCAAATTCACTGTCAGAAACTAGTGTTGTTAGTTTCTGCATGTAGGTTTATTTACTCTGTTGGTTGTCACTGTCAAGTTTTTAGTATTCGTACAGCATAAAAAGCTATAACCCCCCCTCTCAAAATATATACATTGTATACGCCAAGATGCCCAATAGCCTGGCAACACATCATGAAAAAACATGCCAAGAAGACCCAGTGGGTTTATAAGTCAGTGCTGGCAATTCCTATTTGTAGGTTAGCTTAGCCAGTGAAAGATCATATAGTAGAATTTTTGTAGAGTGGGTGTTTGCGAGTTCCACGACGCCTTGCCCGAGGATACCCTATGCAGTGTCATCCTGATTGCGGAGAAGTCCTTCGCCTACGACGTGAAGAACGAAAGGGTCACGGAGCAGTTTTAAAATTCATAAAAAATTGCCACATACTAAAAATCAACATCCAACACATTTTAGGTTATATCAAATTTGTGAAAACCTTATAATACTGAAATATTAAAACAAACAGAGTCCCTTGTAGGTTAGTTCGGTGCGTAAATAAAAAAAATAATAGGTTAAGTTATATCACTTAGGATCGTAAAAAAAATTAAAAAATCGTAAAAAAAAGGATAGGTTAAGTTGTATCACGTAAGATCGTGATATACCTACCAAGTATAAATGGAAAAAATGAGTGCAGTGAAAATTTGTACTAAAACATCGCTAAACGCTATAACATCGACAAAAAATTGTCAAAATATGTCAAAAACTTATATTCGATTGATAAAAAAAATACCTACAAAATATGATCCTCAAATAATAACGTTCAAACAGTGCATAAATAAAAAAAATGATAGGTTAAGTTATATCACTTAGGATCGTAAAAAAAATTAAATAATCGTAAAAAAAGGATAGGTTAAGTTGTATCACGTAAGATCATAATATACCTACCAAGTACGAGTGGGGGAAAAATGAGTATAGTGAAAATTTGTACTAAAACACCGCTAAACGCTAAAACATCGACAAAAAATTGTCAAAATATGTCAAAAAGTGATATTCAATTGGTAAAAAAAGACGATACCTACTAAGTACTGCGTTGAAACAATCCAATTACACTACTTATATAAATAACATACCGTGAAAAAAAAATTACACGAAACAAAAAAAAAATCTCAGAACATTTATATATATAAATAACATACCGTGAAAAAATATATATATAAAGCATCAACATGAAGCCCAAGGGTGTCGTGTACCAGATACCATACTCCAATCTAAAAAATCTAGGTGCCCTCGATGGGTTACTCACCAAGAAACAACGCGAGAAGAAACGTTCTTGCTTGACCAAAGGACACGGAATGAAATTACTTCTCAGCACACCTCAATTGAGAAGATTGCAGCGTTCGCGGAAA
The DNA here is from genome assembly GCF_977018435.1 of Lepisma saccharinum. NCBI lineage: Eukaryota > Metazoa > Arthropoda > Insecta > Zygentoma > Lepismatidae > Lepisma > Lepisma saccharinum. Next base: position 72,365,520 of record NC_139234.1, on the reverse strand, counting down.
CAGCAAAAGATCGGAGGTTTCATATTCAGCATCCCGGCCATTGGGGGCCGTTGGAAGTTTGGCCGGCGGAAGCGCCGCCATCGCGAAAACCGTCATGGACTCGAAGAAGAACAAGGCGGAATTGGAAGAACAGAAACGTCATAACCTGGCCATGGAGAAGATAGGGGGGAAGGGCGTGATGAAAAAGTTTAAAAAAAAGAAACAGCAGCACTCACCAACCGAGACATTGAATCTCTGATCCAACCATTACAAATCAAAAACTTCAGAGGCGTTTTCATGTCCGACTCGTTACCTTGAACCGTTAAAAAAAGAGAATGTGGAGTAGTCAACTTGGACGGTCAAGAAAATCCAGGCACGCATTGGATATGTTACCACAAAAATGATGACAAAGCATTCGTTTTCGATTCTTTCGGAGGTGTTCCACCTACAAATTTAGTTCATTATCTGAAAACGAACAATCCTATATACTACAACGACGAACGAATTCAAAATTTCGGAGACGAGAACTGCGGTCATCTCTGCCTCTCCATGCTCGCGTTTCTCTCTAAAATAAATAAGCCTACGATCGAAGATTTCCAGAAAGCATTGTGGAACCTGAAACAGGATCACCACGATGGGCGTGTTCCATCTCCCGAGCGAATCTTCGATCTTGAAACTCACGCTGCACGACGACATCGTCTATCCTAAATCCGTAGCTCTGCGTGCATTCTACAGCATGTACCTCATACCTAACGTCACGCAGCACAACAAAAAAATTAGCGTCGGAAGCGAACATATCGTCGTCACGCCAGGTCAATACAATCTTTCTACTTTGCAAGCTCAGTTACCCAAAAGCACGTACCTTTCTCAAAATTCGGTCACGCACAGAGTGGAAATCGTGTCCGCGACGGAGACCGTGGACCTGGGCACCATGGGAGAACTTTTAGGTTTCGAGAACGACACCAAACTCGAAGCTGGCATCAAGCACGTAGCAACCAACATTCCTAATTCTTGGCCATAGAGACTCTGAACGTACACTGCAACATAGTGGAAGGCATGATCACGAAATCCTCGGACGGGGGGTTGCTGGGAAGTCACAAGCAGACGGGAATCATAGCCACTTTCAAACCAAGTTCCGAGTTCATGGAACCGATCATCTACACACCCTCTTCGCCGATCTATTTTCCAGTATGTCGCAACCGCATAGACGACATAGAGTTGGTGGTGGCGAACGAGAAAGGAGACGTGGTGGATTTCGCAGGTGCAACGACCACTGCCGTCCTGGAGATCAACGTATAATAAATAACCATACACATCATGGAGCAAATCGAAAGTTACGAATTGCAATCTTTTCCTCCCAACCGTCGCACGTTCGCAAATTTGAACGAAGCGAACCGGGAGATCGAATACGACGTGGACGTAGGCGACGGGTTCGTTCATCCTCACAGAGCGGACCTCTACCTTCAATTCGACGTGGTGAAGAAAGAAAGCGGAGACGCGTTCCTCGCAGCAGCAAACTTGATACTCGTGGACAACTTCGTGCCTCACCTGTTCTCGCAGGTGGAGGTGAGGAAACACAACACCGTCATCGACAGAATCGATTAACCAGGCATCACGTCGACGGCGGTGGGAACATTGAAATTATCCAAAACGGACGCGGCATACTACCAGGCGGGAGGGTTCGAAGCGGGAACGAAAATATCGACGAGAAGTCACACGGTGCTCTTTCCCATGCGTCTGCTTCCGGGATTCTTCTCCGACTACAAGAAGATCGTGTGGAAGGGAGGATTGCGCGTCACGTTTCGAAGAGCGGCCAACGACAACGACGTACTGATGCGATACACCAACTTGAACGCAGACGGCACGCCGATAGCCAACACATTACCCGAAGCAGCCAAGTGCGTCATCCGGAGCATGGAGTTGAGAATGCCGGTGGTGGAATACGAGACGAACTACGCCCTCAAGTATAAAGCGGAGATCTTGAAAAGTCCGCAGGTGCCGATTCACTTTCACGGTTACCAGTGCGTGCAAAAGATAGCGTCGGGAAGTCACATGGAATTCGACGTGACGACGCAGTTCAACAACATACAGTTCGACATGCCAGATTTCGTCGTAGTGCTCTTTCAGACCGGGCGCGATAACGATCAGGAAAGAGATTCCAGCAAGTTCGACGACTGCAAGATCAAGAACGTTTATCTCAAGAACGGTAGGAACGAAGTGTTCCCGCGCGAGAATTACAACCTCGACATGACCAAAGACGATTACCTCAAACTTTACGAAGCTTACACGGCTTACAAGCGCGTGACCGAGGGAAACGTCGACATGTACTACACGCCCAGCGAATTCAAAGCACGCAGGCCGATGTTCGTCATCAACACGACGAAAAGGAAGCAGGTGGTGGTCAACGATCGCACCAACATCAAGGTCGTCTGCGAGTTCCACGACGCGCTGCCTGCCGATACTCTATGCAGCGTCATCCTGGTCGCAGAGAAGTCCTTCGTCCACGACGTGAAGAACGAGAGGGTCACGGAACAGTTTTAAAAAATAATTCGTAAAAAAAAAAAATAATGCCACATACTAAAAAAAATCAACAAGGTTATATAAAATACAACGTAAGTTAGTTCGGTGCGCAAATAAAAAAAATAATAACTCATGAAACTCTACAGAGGCATGGCTTTGATAGCCATGACCATTTAGAACTGGTGTTGGGCACCACGCACCCCTCTCTGGCGGGATATTTTTTCTATTTTGAGGGCCTTAACAAAAATAATTTTGATTATCACACACACACATACCGCAGAAGATCACACATGAGTTGTTTTTTTTAAAAAAAACATCGTAGCAGGTTACGCTGAGAGCAGGTCGTAGTAGATTACACTGAGGGACCTTACAGTAAGAGGAGACAGACTTATAGGAAAATGTCGTAAGTCATTTCAAAAGTGTAGGTCAAAGGACGAGGTAGCATAAGAGCAAGATTTGCAGGAGGTAAAAAATAGCTTGAAAAGTGATGCCAGAGCTTTTTCTGTTCATTTTTCTTTGGGGGTTGGCAACACTGAACCTCACTTAAGGGCGCAGAACTCTCTAAAGTCCACTACACATCGTTCCCGAGAGAGGTTTACAAAGGTCACGATATATAAACACGTTGTGAAACATCATCAGCGCAATAAATAAGGCGCGGAACGTGGAGAAAAGGTGAGGTTTTTTTTTTTTTTTTTTGAGGTTTTGGTGAACCCCAAATGAGTAAAGTGAGTTTTTGATGTTTTGGTGCTGTTTTCTTCGCTGTGAAACATCGTCAGCGCAATAAATGAGGCGGGGAACGTGGAGAGAAAGTGAGTTTTTGAGGTTTTTTTGATCCCCAATTGATGTTTCTCAAACTGTCCATAACCACTACTTAAGTTATATCACGTAAGATCGTGGCATTCGTACCAAGTATGAGGTGGGAAAAATGGGAAATTTTACTAAAACATCGCTAAACGCTAAAACACAGACAAAAAAATTGTCAAAATATGTCAAAAACTGATATTCAATTGATAAAAAAGAGGCTAAAAAAGCACTCGTACCAAGTATTGCGTAGAAACAATACACTTACACTACTGAAAAAGAAATGTTTTCTATGTTGTTATTTAGTCTTAAAGCCTGCATTCAAGGTATTTTCAAGTATTAGCGGTTTTTTTTTGAGTGATTGACTTAATACCAGGAGTTATACGAGCCGTATTTTAACTACAATCACTATATGTCTATGAGGACTAAATCCACTGATTGAACCTTAAAGCTTAGGCTTACTATGTATATTGATTACTCACAGGACAACACGAATCTTACAGAGGATTGTAGGAGGCATAGGCCCACACGCCAGAGCCTTATTAGCCTGCAAGAACAACTTATATGTTGAATTGTGACTGTTTAGAAATAATATTTATAAAGTTTAAATCATTTTCATTAGATTACATATATATTTTGGATTCAAATAAAACACTCAAGTTAAGTTTTTAAGTTTATTTTTATTTAATATACAAATATAGAATATATCAAATTTACATATATGAAAAGTACTCTACCAAAGAGCAAAAGTCACATAGGGATTACGATTTAGCCGATGCTGAAATTCTTCCATGAGGGATTTGTAGTAAGAGAGAAATTTTCGCCATTGGTTAAAGTTGAGGGTGACCACCAGAGATGTTGGTGATTTCCACTTTTATGTTTTCTCCACCGCCCTCGAAGGTGAAGTAAAGTTCTTCTATAATGTTTATAGATCTGAACCTGTCTTCTCGTGTGGGGAATCTGTTTTTGTAAGTGTCGAAGATCGCATCTGATTTGTACACGCATGATGGGTACTCTTCTCTATTTAGGACAATGTAATTTTTTTTATGTTTCAAAATCAATTCAGTGTTTGTGAAAGTACCTCGAATAATGATATCCATGTTGGCATCGATGATGAATCTGGTTTCTGGTTTTATGTTGTTCATTTGGTGGGTACCTCGGATAGACTGCATTTTGGTGTGCTATCAATAAAAAGTTTTAAAAATATGCAACTAGTGCTACAAAAGGAACGGAAATTATCGACAATTTCTGGATTATAACTAAAATTCAGTTTGCCTTTTACATATCCAATATTTACAGACCAACACTAACTAGACTTCGATTTATATAAATGTAGCAGGAACTATATTTCTGAGAATCCAACTATATTAGGATTATATGTTAAACATATAAAAAACCAGATTATTCTATGTAAGTATATTTATATTGACTGGATTATTTAACAGATCAAACAGAAAGAAGGCAAAATCCAATATTCTTCCGAACCAATCTTTGATTCGCATATTTCTTTACTTCCAGCGCGCGAATGTTTTTCAAACGTTTGCCGCTGAATGTCCGAGAGGCTTTCAGCCACTTTCTCCAGCTGGTGGAATCAGGTGACGTCAGGGTGAGATTCCACCGGCTCCCTTTAAATCCCTTGACGGGAGGGGAAGGAAACACTGCTTCTCAGGCGCGGTTATTCCATGGCAAGGGTAAGCTCCTTCTGGTGAGAGTCCATCGGTCGCACTCTCCACCCCAGAGCCTTTGCCGTTCCCTCGACTGGCACCCTCTTCTGCCATTCTTCCCCGGTGCCCTTTGTATCGTAGGAGCTGTGTTGTTTACGACAGGGGAATTTCTCAGGAAACAGAATTCTGGGTTCGCAAATTACGTACTGAAAAGGAAAGTAGAGAAAATACATCTGAAAGTGCGCGAGAAACAGGGAAATGTGAACAACATTTGCGAACCAATTCTATGTTAATTCTCATTTTACATTTGCTTCTATCTTCCTGATATCTGCTATTTCAACAGATATTGTCATAGGAAAAAAAAAAAGCTTTAATATTGAAGATGACGGTAATTAAATAAATTAAAATTTGAACTAGAAATTCAAGAAATTACACCGACCTCTGTGGCGGAGTGGTTGCCACAGCTCCCTACGACGTCAGAGCTCCAGGGTTCGAATACCGGGCTGGACATGGGTGCTCTTTGTAAATGTCCCTCCATCAATTTCATATCATCACTCGTAGTGATTAGCCAAAAGTGGCAGAAAAGCGACGTCAAATAACAATTTAATAAATCGATTAATGAAGTAATTAAACTATTTATATGCTTACTTTTATTCATTTTTGTATTTTAAAATGCGTGATTACTTTCTTTGTAGCCTTCAAAACCAGTGAGAGTATTTCTTTCACAGAAATGAATAATTTTTAAAAGGGAAAGCTATCAGAAATAAATTATATATATACGTACACATATATTAGGTAATTTAAGTGGCTTCTACCCCCTCTCTAGATTAATAATGATCATAATGATAAAAGATGTTTGAATGTAAAATATATAAACAAAAAACGCAATGATTCCAACTTATAGAACCTCGCGCATCGCAGGGAATATGAAGTCTGTGTCAAGCAGTAAGGAACCACAATAGAAGATTGACGCAGGGAATTGAATGCGTGTTGTAGCGATTGTAGCGATTCGAGAATTTAATATTTGTTTAGCTGTTAGTGGTTTAGTATTCGTGCTAGTGCTGTGTTTAAAGTTAAAGGCAATGGATATAATATAATATTTTCATGTGAAAATATTTGGAACGGGATCTTTTCCGGAGAAATTGCAAATAGTTAATGTAGGTAGGCCAGTAATCTCTTGTACCACAGGTCTTGAACTCAAACTTCCGTGTATAAAAACAAAAATCAGGAATGCACGAGTAACTGGGTACTGGGGTAACTTGAATTTTACACTTCAATTAATATTGAGGGTTATTATTTCACTACCGAATTCCTTTCATATTCTTTGTTACAGGTTTTCTCTTATAGATTTATTATATTATCTTGTTTTATTGTTTGAAATTCTAAACGTAGATTAACTGCAAGTGCAATCACAACAATTATTCGACAGTGGTCGCAACAATAAGGTAACATTTTTCACACATACATTCGTAAATCCTGTATGAATGTTGAGGTAAATTTGCAGGGAGACTTCAGGAGTGGGTGAATGAATCAAGTGTCTGAGATTACCCACTAGTTAAAACCAGCATACGCCACTGTTTCACACGTGTACGTGCTGCCGAACATCGATGTCATTCTTTCCCCAAAACTAGGAAGGTTTGGAAAGCGTTCCTTTGAAAGGTATTTGAAAAACTCTGGCCCCTTTTCTTGCCTAGTTTGAAGGAACACATCGCCTTGCAAATCACACAATTCAAGTTGGAGAGAAGCTTCTTGTTCTTCGATGTTAACGCCAAGAGGATTGCTAAATAGCTGGATGCTGCTTTTAAGATCTTCAAAATCTTTAAATCTGGAGTGAAACACATTCATTATTTCTTTAATATTTGCACTGAATTCAGAAAGTCCAGTGTTTCTTCATCATCTGCTAACCGCCGACAGCTTGGAAAATGGACCAGGTTATTCCTCTCCAAAGTAACGTTGAAAATCTTCAGTTTATTACGAAAACCATTTATGTTTCCCATTAAATCTGACACCTGCTAGTTTCTTCCCTGCAGTTTCAATTTCAGTTCGTTCAGATGACCTGTGATATCTGTTAGAAACGCCAGTTGTTTAAGTAAGTCCATACTCTGATACTGTTCCTTCAGTAAAAATATGTAAAATTGATGTATTTTGCAAACTGGCTTCGCGGGCCGCCAGTTGAAAACCCCTTAGTATATACAATGTAATTGTTTGCAAGAAAATTTTCAGTATGAAGTAACTGTAGAAGTAACTTACAGTTACTTAGTTACTTTTCAAGCACAAGTAACTGTAACTAAGTTACATTTTAAAACGAGTAACTGTAACTGTGACTAGTTACATTTAAAAAAGTAACTTTCCGAACACTGCTTAAAAAGGCTCTCTCCACCAGCACCGCGGGAGTGTTATTTATGCATTCCGGAAAAGAAGCTGTTGAATACGAAATACCAGAGAGAGTATTTTTATTCAAAGGCTCATAATAGTAAGTTTCCAGCAAATCGAACTATTTAAGTGAATTTAGTAACGCACTTAGTGACACATTACTACATACTATAAAGAATAGGAGACAAGCCAACCATTATATTCGGCAATTGCATTGGCTCTGTAAGGTTGTGGAAGCAAATATAATTAATATCTGATAAAATTATGCGAAACTTTCAATTGTATTTACACATAAAACGAGGAAAATTATAATGACAGATAGGTTGTATAATACTCAAATCACACAATTATATATTTTTTCGTGATAATTGAAGCAGACAAAATGGAAACAAAATCTTGAACAAGAATTACTTGAAAGGGAAACTATAGCTATGAGTAATAATTTCTGTCTGTGATGCATGAATACGAGGGTCACTATTTATATTTTGAGCCTTGGCAACACTGATTGAAGTTAGACGCGATTTGACGTTTGCACGGAATCGTCTGGCATTATTGACCATAACGTACTTCAAATGTTTTGTCAATAGTTTCATTTGTTTATTTATGTTGCCTTGGAGATTGCGCAACAACAATAAAAAGGAATTAACTCGTGAACATTTTCGTGTGATGATTTTTTACGATTTTCGACTTGGATTATCAAGACAAGAGTGCATCGATCAACTTACTTCCACATTTGGCGATGAAGCCCCATCCTTTGTCACTGTGAAACGCTGGTATAACGAATTTAATCGTGGCCGCCATTCGCTCACCGACGAGATTCGCGAAGGTCGTCGAAAATCAGTTGTTGTTCAAGAAAACATTGATGCTGTGCAAAACCTAATACTGCAAGATCGTCATGTGACATACTGTGAGATTGAGGCAACCATAGGCATTAGTTCCACCAGCATATATAAAATATTACATGATCATTTAGCTGTGAGAAAGGTATGTTCTCGTTGGATCCCACACAATTTGACAAAAACTCAAAAAGACGCTGTGTTTAAAGTTAAAGGCAATGGATATAATATAATATTTTCATGTGAAAATATTTGGAACGGGATCTTTTCCGGAGAAATTGCAAATAGTTAATGTAGGTAGGCCAGTAGAATCTCTTGTACCACAGGTCTTGAACTCAAACTTCCGTCAATTGGTGCAAACAAATGCTCAATAAATACAATCGTGGTGCTTCAAAAGACGTATATAAGATTGTAACAGGTGACGAATCATGGATATACGCATATGAGCCGGAACGTAAACAGCAGTCGACTGTTGTTCGCGCTCGAAGCACATCGAAACAAATGGTCGCCTGTTTTTTCGGGAAAACTGGTCATGTGGCAACTGTGCCTTTAGAGGAACGTAGAATGGTCAACTCTGAATGGTACACAACAATTTGTTTGCCAGAGGTCTTCGGTCAAATACGGAAAACAAACAAACGCCGTCGGATCATTCTTCATCAAGACAATGCCAGCTGTCACACATCTCGTCTAACAACCGACTTTATGAACAGTCAAAAAATCGAATCGATGGGTCATCCACCGTACAGTCCTGATTTGGCACCCAATGACTTCTTCTTGTTCCCGAATGTCAAGAATAAATTGCGTGGACAACGATTTTCGTAGGCGGAAGACGCCGTTGATGCGTTCAAAAACCATATTATGGAGGTGTCTCAAGAAGATTGGAAAAACTGCTTTCACAAATGGTTCGAACGAATGCAAAAGTGTATTGACCATAAAGGAGAATACTTCGAAAAACAATAAAGCAGTTTTCAATGCCAAATTCCTGTTTTTTCATTGTTAGGCTCAAAATATAAATAGTGACCCTCGTAGTCTTGATATTGCAGAGAGAAATCGCATTAATTTTGTCTGTTTTTGGTTGGGCAGAGAATAAAAAACAAGATTCTTGAAACGGCAATAGTGTGCACATGTTACATTGTTTGAAGGTAGGTACGAAGGGTACTGTAACCCTATATTGCCCCATCCTTGGGCCACTGCGATACATGAATATTTATTCAAATATATAAATTACAGAACGAAATGGTAGGATCATTAAAGCATTTTCATGCACGTCCATTCCCTTTTAGAAGCATTCACTGATCTATTCACACTCTCATCCTCTCAAATTTTCTCCAAATTCCTCTAAAATTTTTGCGAAAGTCAAATTTGTGTTCTTCATTTCGGCGAAAAATATATCTTTGCACAGCCTGAAAAACTCACCCTTCACCCCCAGATGAAAAATTCTAATTAAATTCATACATAAATATTTTTTTAAAAATATTTTGTATAAGGGCATCCTCTTGCCATTCACTGTACAGTGTTATTACAAATGATCTTTCCGATTACAAACTTGATTAACTCACGTTTAATAACACTTAGATACATGAAAATTGTGTAAAGGGCAAAGGAAACTCAAAAATTTTCGGTGGTTGGTACAACTGTCGCGTAGTTATTGATTTCATCGCTAGGGGCGATAGGAGAGAAAATGGCTGCCAAAGAAGACAGGAAGGCTGTTTGTGTGCTGGATTTTCACATCTACCAGACTGTTATCACTGTGCAACGGAATTTTAGAAGGAAGTTTGGTGAAGATGCACCCAGTGGGCCCAGTATTTGTAAGTGGTATTCTGACTTTAAAGCAAGGGTTGC